>NW_015090772.1:636809-650813 GCF_001431845.1 Calidris pugnax
TTTTTTTTTTTTTTTGTCGGGGGGAGGGAGCTGTTCATTATTTAGAAAACCTGCCCGTAAAGTTAGAAATCACAGAATGCTATGAGGTTGGAAGGGACCTCTGGAGATCATCTAGTCCAACCCCCCCATACTAAAGCAGGTCCACCCAGAGCAGGTTGCACAGGAACACGTCCAAGCAGGTTCCTGAGACAGAGTCTCCACTACCTCTCTGTTGTTGAATGTTCCAATCCAGCTAGAATAACCTTTGGAGTTTGGTATCTCTGATTGTTTGGCTTTCTGTACTTCACTATAAAAGTGGAAATTTAAAAATGCCAGCTTTTGTTAAATGTTCCAATCCAGCTAGAATAACATTTGGGGTTTGGTATCTCTGGTTGTTTGACTTTCTGTGCTTCAATATAAAAGTGGAAATTTAAAAATGCCAGCTTACTCATCCAAGAGGAGTAGCAGCAGCATAACTGCAGCAGAGAACAGGTCTTGCAAACCCCACTCCTCTCTCATTTTATAAGTTTATTATTTTTCAGTGGTAAAAGTGTATTAAGATGGTCCACATGCTGTGGGAGGAGATCAGAAAGGGCTTTGGGGGCACCACAAGCTTACATGTCAATGCAAGGGTGGGCACGGAGCCAGGTGTGACAGCACCAAAAGCAGTAGCCAACAGCACAAAGCGCCCTCACCTCCTCTGAAATAAAGGTTTCTTTTGCCACAGGCTAATTATTTCCACCCATTTCCCTACTACAACATCTCTGCAGGCTCAGGAAGGTCTGTCCCTGCTGTTTACTCTTGCCTGGTATTTTCCAAGCACTGAGGTGTCCAAGACCTCACTGGTCCTTAATGTATGGTTACCATACTCCTACGTGGATGCAGGCAGCACAGGGGTAGAACAAGCCAGCCTGCTATACTTTATTTATGGGTAAACTTGCCACCACATGAGCACTTTATTTCCTTCTTCTGAAAATAATAATAATAATAAAAAACCCCTTCCAGTCTGTCAAAAAACACCACCTGACCTTCTCCTTTCCTTTTCAGGATGGGCTCCTTTTACGCTCCAGGGCTCGTGGGTATAAACGTGCTGCGCTTATTAACCTCCATGTATTTTCAGTGCTGGGCTGTCATGAGCAGCAATGTCCCTCACGAGCGAGTCTTCAAAGCCTCCAAGTCCAATAATTTTTACATGGGACTTTTGCTGTTGATCCTGTTTCTCAGCCTCCTGCCCGTGGCTTACACCATCATGTCCCTGCCTCCCTCCTTTGACTGTGGACCCTTCAGGTACCAGTGAAACACCCGACACACCGGTTTCTGCTCTGACACATGGGATTATTTTCACAAAATTAGAACTCTCCAGCAGAAATTGTGAAGTGCCTCCATTCTCAATCTGGTTAAATTGGTGGTAACGGGCCGTGCCCAGCAGTGGGCAACACACACCAATGAAAGCAGCAAAGGACAGCAGGGGTGGGATAGCAGGGTGCAGCCCCCAGGGAAAAGCAAAAAAACAAACAAACAAACAAAAAAAAAAGGCTATGGGAGCACCCATAAGGCTCTTAAGAACATTCTGGGAGCAAAACAGGGGTCCAAAGCCTCCTTCTAAGACCTTCCATAGAGCCAAGAACTCCCATAGCATGAGATAGATTTTACGTGTTGAATTTTTTTGGAAAATAGCAGGAAATTGATAGGCTCGAGCCTGAAGAGTTGCAGCTTTTTTTCTTTTTTTTAAATTAGGACAGAATCAGCACTGCACAGAGCATTCAGTGGACCAGATTAACATGCCAATAAAGTCTAATTTGATTGAGTAATGCCATTTCCTGTGCCCCTTGAATCTGACTCAGCAAGGAGCCAGCTTGGAACAAATTGTTCCTGTAGATGCACCGGTTTAGGTTATCCACTTGCTAATGGAGAATGACAATAGAAAGCTAAAAGACTCCAGGGAGAAGGCAAGAGACCAAAATTTCCTCAGTTCTGCAACAAGGACAGGTGTCAACGAGCAATGTCAGAAGATCTGACAGGAAACTTGTCGCATGCACGCTATCATTTGGAGATGACTAATCTGCAATGTGAAAGAGCTATTTCAATTCCCAATCAACCCTTCAAAAGCCACTCAGCCTGATTCAGACCCTTGGCACACCTCTCAGCTCGACTGAAAGCTCAGCTCTCTTGGGTTTTAGGCAGTTGATGAAGCTGGGGTACCACTTAGCCAAGTTTGTCATTATTGACTCTCATCCTCAGGACAGAGTCCAATGCCTTCCTGAGCAGAATCCTGCAAGATCCCAGGAGGCACCAAGCCCAAAGATGAGGAATAGCGCTCTCCGGGTTCAATTCACAGACCCAGAGATGCTGAGGGGAAAAGAAGGTCAATTATGTAATCCAGCCTTTTACAGATTTGTTCTCTTTTCATACAGAATACTCTCATCTTTTTTATCAATCTGGTGGGAAATGACTCTTTCGCTGAGTTTCCTATTAAGCAATAATCACAGCTTGCTATTTTTGTCATTACTTAGCAGCTCTTCAAGTTGGCACATTATTTCAGAAAGCTGGAATTTGTGTATGGAAAGTCATCTCTCCCATGAAGAGGCCATATTTAACAGGATATTGATCAGAAACACACGGCTGCTGCACTCTGTAGGGTTTTATACATTTCAGAGGGGTACATAAAACTCACACAAGAGCCACACATGGAAATAAATATATTATCTCCAGGAGCAAGTTGGCCTAGCAAAGGTTATTCTTATAATCAATGGGGGTGGCTGGGGAACGGATGGACCAATAGATAATTTAAAACAAAGTCATTCCAGTAGAATTTGTTGTCAAGATCCTTGGTGGCCAACAGCACTGTTGGCAACTGATGTTCACTGAAAGGGAGGGGACTTGCTACTTAGCATCATTAAATTAGGGGCTATTTTGTCCCTCCAGGAAATACCTACGCTTCCTAACTGGCCCTTTGTCTTTCCAGTGGAAAGAAAAGGATGTATGAAGTCATCCAAGAGACCATCGAGCTCGATTTCCCACTTTTTGTTGCCAAGATCTTCAGCTACGTGGCAAATCCAGGATTGATCATACCTGCAATTCTGCTCATGGTGTAAGTTTTCCTCGCAATATCATGTGCCTGGCTGGGGGAGCAGGTTGGAAAACATTGCTGGGACGTCAGTGAGATTTGCACACAGCTTCTGCTGAAATAATGGCCCATCCAAGGGCAAAGTCCTTCTCCTTAACCCCTCTACCTTCCCTTGCTCAACCCAGTTTCCCAAAACTTAGATTTCCTGACCCAGTTAAACACAACCTTGCAGATGAAACACATTGCTGACAAAGGCCTCGTGGATATCAAAGCCATCACAGCTTCCATAGGAAAAAAAAAATTAAGTAGCCAGCAGGAAATAAAGGGACAGTCGCAGCCCAGTGCCTTGTGGAGAAGCAATTTCTGTCACAGCTGGTGGTATTTACAGCACTGCCAAGCCAGGCATTCAGAAATTACACATTCCAAAAATATGAAGAGTTGTTGGTTTGGTTGGGTTTTTTTTCTCCCCTCTTCCCTCCCCACCCCAATAATACATCTGAAATTTGTTTTAGAATGATCAGATAACACTGTCTGTGAAACCATACTTAATTCCTAGCACCTTTCAGCAGCACTAGGACCAGGACAGTTCTCTTTTTTTTTTTCTTTTTTAGAGAGATATTTTTTGGCATTGTTCTCAGGATTTCCGTAGCTATCAAAATGAGGAGGAGAACTGTGGCCAAATTTTACAGGCAACTTTGAACACTCAAAGAGACTAAACAGTGGGAGACACAGAGAGGCTTGGGGAGCATATTATATATGCTTCCCTGCTCAGACTCTTCCTTGGGCATCCACACACATTGGAGATGGGCCTCCAGGCTGATCCAGTACAGCCCTTCTTGGGCACTGTGATCCCTCATTCTGAATAGGTTACACTGAAGATAATGCCATTAAATTAAATCAAATACGAGTTCCCATGTTATGAAGCTTCTTATAGAAACAGCCTGAGAAAAATCCCAATTAAACTGAATATGACCTGTCATCCCCCTGCCTGCCTCGAACTAGTTACTCATTTTAACCTAAATAAAGATGGTCAGATACTGTAACTCATGCAGACAAATCCTAACGTTAGAAGAAACAGATTGGATACGTGCAGGAGACAAGAAGTCTCACACTACATCCCTAGCATGGCCAAGCATATTATTGAGTTATTAGCTCCATTCCTGCGGGCGTCACAGTAGCACTAGCAGATGCTACCACAAACACGAGATGAAGACTGCAGAACTAATCAACCCAAATGGATGACCTTTGCAAAAGGGCTGCAGGTTAGGTTTCTGAGGCTTTGAGGCAACTCAAAAAAGAGGTCGTGGGAGAGTGGTAGACCTCTGAAAATAACGTTTTGCTCAATGACAGCCTCCTGCCCTTCCCTCTGCTGACAGCTGGGACAGGGAACAGCACAAATCCAGTTTATCTGCTGAAGAGATGTCTTTTATCACCAGAGGTGGTTGGAGAGTGGTAGACCTCTGAAAATAATGTTTTGCTCAATGACAGCCTCCTGCCCTTCCCTCCGCTGACTACTGGGACAGGGAACAGCACAAACCCAGTTTATCTGCTGAAGAGATGTCTTTTATCACCCTTTCCCATTCTGGGCTAGTCCCACACCACAGCCTTCCCATTGTCTGTCTCTCCTCAAGGCACCACCTTGTCTCTGCCCCAATCACCTCTGCAAACTGAGAGATACCCAGTGTCCACATTACCTAAAACATCCTCATTTCCCACCCAGATACCTAATACCCTCAAAGGCTGCACAGGCAGTGTATTTGTGATTTCCAGTCCTTCAGCTACTAAGAGAGTCATGTCCTGAAGAAGTGGGTGCACTCATGGTGCCTGGGCAAGTCAGATGAAGAGCCCCTTGGCAGTAGTTCTCGCATGCCCCGAGAGCATCAGGTGTCCGGCAGCAGCACTGCTCACTATGTGCACACAAATTCTTCCTGGGATGATCCCAGACAAAATTATAGCTACCCTACAAAGGCATTTCCTAAGGCTTGGGTCCTTTCCTGGTCTCAGAAACTTTATCATTAAGGGACTCAAATGTAGCACACCATCTTTGTATGGCTACAAAAATTATCTAAGTATACAGGGAGACAAAGTCTAATTACCTCAATTAAGATTTTGCCGAAAGGGCAAGACAACACTCCTTTTGCTTACAGTCCTGTAACTGATGGTTACTCACCAAGACTGACTTTTGGGTTAATACCAGGCAAAAGGAAGCAAATGTGTTTCCTCCAGACAGACCCCTGCAAAATCCCTTAAGAAAGGTCATCCGAAGTACCTTCTCCTTATCTCCCACCTGGAAACCAATATGCCAGTACATGGTGCCTTGTTGGTTTTTTTTCCTTCTTTTACAAGAGCATTTTCTACTTTACTTTTTAAACAAAAAAACCCAAAAATCTCTAGTGATGAACTGAATGGCTGGTGCTTTTCCTGGGAATGGCTCAGAGTTACCGAGCAGATGATGTTTATAATTTAGAAGAATAAAAGCACTCTACAAAAGCAGGAGGAGACATTTTTGACAACCAAAATAGTACTGGCTGGCAAGTGGCAGTGGTGACAAGGCAGCCCCAGATGCCTGAGGGGGAGTTTAAAAACACACACCTCTCTGTGCACCAGAGGCTGGCAGCCAGCATGCCCTCTCCCATCCCGCTTGGCTTGGTTTGCCCCTGGCTTTGGCGTGCCCTTTTTGCAGAAGAAGGGATTGAAACCAAAGCCAGAGGCTCTGCTTCAACCTGGATCCTGCTTGCTCCCAACGGCCCCTTCCCAGGCTGCAGGATGCAGCTGGTCCTGGCCAAGGTGGAAAGCACTTGAGGACTGTTGCCTTACACTGTTTTCCTTGTTTCCCAGTTTGGTTTTGTGTTTTGTTTGTTTTGTTGTGGGGTTTATTTGTTTTGTTGGGTTTTTTGGGTTTGTTGAGTTTTTTGTTCCCTGTATAACCTGGTGTCTGTTTCAGTTTTCCTTTGAGCCACTGACAAAGGCATGTGTTTTATCAGCTGAGTTGGTTTTCAGCCACATGTTGAGTTGAACAGGCTCACCACCAAGGAAAGGCCCAAGAGCCAAACCTGGTGCCAAGAAAGCCTTGGCCAGCAAAGGTGGAGGCAAGAGGGATGTATGGTCACGTTTATTCTGTTTCATAGAATCATAGGATGGTTAGAGTTGGAAGGGACCTTAAAGATCATGGAGTTCCAACCCCCCTGCCCTGGGCAGGGACACCATTTGGAGCAGCCCTGAGCTACTGGACTGGGTCAGCCCACCTTAGCTGACCGTGCCACAAGGCAGCCTGAATTTTTCCTAAGCCTGAAGACATCTGATGGGAAAACTAGGTGTCAGTGGGTAGGCAAAAATTGAACATTCCCTCCCTGTAAAACTTTCTCTCTCCCCTGATCCCATCGTTACAGCAACGCATTTGTTTTTGCAGCCTGGCCATCTATTACCTCAACGCTGTGGCTGAAGCCTACCAGCGTGCCAATGCAGAGCTGAAGAAGAAAATGCAAATGGTAAGTATGGATCTGGCAAAGCCATCTCTGAAATACCACCCGCTTTTCAGTTTAACGTGCAACATATGCTTTTAGATCGCTCTTCACTTCTGAGCGCCTCAGTGACAAAAAGGGAAAGCACGTTTTATGCTTTTTTCAGCCCTCTCTGATGGCATTTAATGGCTAACCATAGAACGGTCACATCCCATAATTGCCTGCTATTTCATACATCAAAACTACAGTGAGTTTTCCCATAAACTGTGCTTTCCACCTACAAAAATAAGTCACCTCAAAGTTCAAGTAATGTTTTGGAGCCTGAGATTTCCCAGGTATGATGATAAGCCTATCAAAGCCACAGCCAGATTTTTGTACAAGCTGAAGAGCAAAGAGCCATAAATAACAACATGGCAATATCATTTTTAGCAGTAATTCTCAAAGCACTTGAAAAAAGGAGGCTGGTGTCTGTCTCTGCCAGGGAGATGGGAAAAACAAGATACGGGCAGATGTAATGATTTGAATTAGCAGGGTAGGACTTGGACTTCATGATATTCAGAACTGGGAGAGGTTACAACATGCAGAGGACCATAACGCAGGGGACCCCTGAACTAATATGAATTAGGTCTGGCAGCAGGATAGATGCAAAAGCACAGCTCCACTCCGATAATGAGTCTTAATGAGAAACAGCAAAGGTGTGGAGACGTTACTTCCCAGGCTCTCAGTCCTCTGGGGGAAAGTGCTTTCTTTCCGAAAAAAAATAAAGCCTTTGGTCACTGGACCAAGATCCAGCAACCCCGAGCTTGGCAAAGAGATCAGATCCATACCAACAAACACCTAGCCACGCCAACCATGACGCCAGGCCACCATCTCATGGATTACATCTGCCCTTTCAAACTAAACCCGATGCTTCTTATTGATGCAGCAACGTGAAGAGGAGAAAAACAAGAGAAACAACAAAGCCAGCACTAACCCTGCGCTGCAAGATCTGGAGGATTTACTCACACCAAGTACGAAGAGCGAAAGTCACCCCAAACAAGCAGAAGGTAAAAACTAAACAATATCCCCCCCACACCCTTCCTGAAAAGGCTCCTTTTGTCAGCAAATGATGCCCGAGAAGCTGGGGCAATACACATTTGCAAGAGATCTGATGAGACTGGCACAGATTTTGTGCACTTAATGAAAGCCCACCTGCCAAAGGACGTGCAGGAAGGTTTTCAGACCGGATTATGTCTCACGCAGGTTTATCACAGTGTGGGAATTATAATCCAAAATTATGACTCAAATCCCAGCTATCAACCATGCTGATCATGATTGTTTCAACCAACTATTTATTCCGGAAACAACGCTGAAACTCCAGCACTGTTTCTGGGCTGATGAGTCAAGCCAGACACAGACTTTTTCTGAATTAAGATTTTCATTGGAAAATTCATTATGAGTGAGACAAAAGCTTTTTTCAGGACTGCATCGGTCTTCGGGCAAATAAAAGCACACAGTAAGCTCTGCTGAGGGGGTTTGTGGCTGGGCAGAAACATGCAGGAGGAGGTATTGGCACCAGGGTCCTGGCTGGACCTCAAGGATCTACCCTCAAGGTAGGGCAGATCCTCCAGGCTTGGTCTCAACCAGCCCTTTCCTGACCACCAGAGCCTCCTGCTCTTGTTTGTGAGAAACAGTGCAACACACGTGTAAAAATTTTAATTTATCTTGATGCAGAGGAGAAAGGCAGACTAGTGCCACCATAACCATCTGGCATTTAGATGGGCTGTTTCTTGGAGAGGCTGAGACGAGCTGGAAAGTTCAGGCCAACCCAATAGAGATTCCCCCCAGAGCAGACCCACAGCACCCATTGAAATTGAAATAGCGATGGCAGCATCATGATAGTATTGAAAATAAAGACAGAAATCAGCTGTTAGTTATGATGCTCACAAGCCTAGATGAGTACCAGCATGGAAATAGCAATGGCAGCATCATGAGAGTATTGAAAATAAAGACAGAAATCAGAGTTACTCAAGATGCTCACAAGCCTAGATGAGTACCAGCATGGCTGGTAGGACTATCATCTCTTATACACACATCAGTAAGAACCTGCAGAGAGAACTCGGGCAGCAGAGACACATACTGGCTATTGGCCAGGGGCTAACAGTCTTATTTATGGTTTCTTCACTCAAACACAAACCCCCAGACACTTGGGTTATTGCATGCAGAAGAAACAGCAGCCAGTGGGGAGAGGAAGGCAGGCGGTGTTTGCTCTCAAGAAAAATAACATTCATAATCTTTGCTCTAGACAAGAAAATAGAGTCTCCTAATAAAACCAGCCCTGTCGGGAGAGAAGGCAGAGCAGCAGCCCTGGATGGCAGCCCCACGACTGGTGGGAGAGGAGCAGCATTCACCCCACCACCTCACGTGTTCGTGACACAGCCACCCACACTGGGTCTCTGGCCACCTTACCTTGGCCAGCCCAGGCCAAGGGGACACCCAATGAGACCAGTCCCTGGAAGGGGGAGAGGACAGCCACGCTACTCATATCCTGCTTTATAGGCTCAGCAACATCTCTCCTGTCTGACGTTAAAACAGAGGTGCTGCATGAACTATCATAGTTTTAGGAGGAAAGGACTACTGTGTGTTTGTGATCCACTCGTGACTGGCTGTATCTATCCTGGCTCTATCTAAATCAGCTTTGTTTAGCAAGACTTTGGAGTTGCAACCCTTAAATAGCTGTGCTGATTTTGATCACAGAATCTTCCAGGTTGGAAGGGACCTTAAAGATCATCTTGTCCAACTGTCAACATGATTTTGACAAAAATAAACACCCACACAACAAACAAAAAGCAACACCATCACTAAACCATATCTGCCAGCACTACATCAACCCGTCTTTTGAACACCTCCAGGGATGGTGCCTCAACCACCTCCCTGGGCAGCACATTCCAATGGCTGAGAACCCTTTCAATGAAAAAATATTTCCTAATATCCAGCCTGAACCTACCCTGGCACAACTTGAGGCCATTTCCTCTCGTCCTGTTGCCTGGGACTTGGGAGAAGAGACCAACCCCCAACCTTTCTACAACCTCCTTTCAGATAGTTGTAGAGGGCAATAAGGTCTCCCCTCAGACTCCTCTTCTCCAGGCTGAATAACCCCAGCTCCCTCAGCCTCTCCTCATAAGACTTGTGCTCCAGACCCTTCACCATCTTTGTTGCTCAGGATGAAAATCAGCCATGGCATTGCTCAGTTACTACATGCAGGAGGTACCCTTGTGGCCACCAACAGTGGCATGGTGCGCTCGCTCTGTGGCACGAGTGCTTGTCATTCCCTTCAAAGGTTTCTTCAGTTAATAAAAGGAGTGCGAGTTTACCTATCATTTCAAAGGTAGCCGTGTGGGTGTTTTTTTCTGTCCCTCAACCTGAGGAATTAAGCATTCTTTTAAAGAAGTGAGTGGAGGACTCCTGGTAGGCCAGCACAGGAGGAGGTTTTGTCTGCTGTATGTCCACCAGCCTACACCTTCCAAACGTTCACCTTTTTGTTTCAACCCCGCCGTGTATCTCACCACCAATTTCCCTGGATTCCCACTTTGTCAACAGACTATGGAAAGAGGAGCAGTCATTTGCACCATTATCTCAAACCTTAAGACTTCTAATTTAGGAACCCCACCCAGCGAAACAGAGAGACTAGAAGTGCTTTGGCCTAGTTCCTGATACAAGTAGTTAGACATCTCTGATACAATTTAAGGATCATATCTTCCAAGTCTACAGAGCTAAGACCTAGGACTTTCCAGGACTCCGTGGCAGGTCTTCTCTGGGTTGTCCTGCTCTTTTACACCTACAGTTTGTTCCTTTTGTTGACACAGTCCCATCCCAGCCAGCTTAGATCTGATGTTCACATATGTTGTTCTTAAAAATTTATGTATAAAAAAATAAACTCATGTACTTCTGTAGAAACAAATCCATAAATATAGCTTGCAACGATTCCACTACAGCTGAGGTATTTGGGATTAAAAGGTTCTCACCTTGAATTTTCCTGCTAAATGCAACAAATATGTTAATGACAGGAAACTCAGTAATTTCTCCTCTATGGCTTGACAGAGCATTTGACCTTTAGTGCAGGAATTTCCACCCTGGAGGAGCTGGGCAAAGGGGTCCAGTTAGACAGTGTGTGAAGCAGATAGGGAAAAGGATTCCCTTTTTCAAGTTCAAACCAACAAAAGTATTTAGGCATCTGATTCCCTGTAGGAATGAAGAGCTTAAACGTTGTGCTGTGCTTATTTGTAGATCGAGACCTAACTCGGTTTTTTTGATGTCTGTGCTTTATAACACAGAACAGAGCCCTAGAGAAATACTGCTAGGAGATACAAGTGAGAGTCAAATAAAAGCAGTATTCGGAATTTCATCAGAAATTAAATAAATGTATTTTGCTTTCAAATACAGAAAAGCCAATTAGTTACTTGTAGAAGTGGCTGTCCCTGGTGTGTGGCTCAAAGCTGGTTTAGCTGTTCCCAGGCACACTGGGATGATTATTCTTTCTCCCGGGGAGCCCCCATGTGGGAAGCTGCTCATCAAATTCATTTCCTGGTCTTGGAAGGACATTTCTCTGAGGCGGGTCTCACAGATAAGGTCTTGTCTTGACTCTTCACTGCGAGAGCTGGTGGTGCAACAGGGCTGTGGTTGCCCCTCCTGACACCTCTGTCAGCAGAGACACCCAGTCATTGATCTGGAGAAGAGTCAGGCAAGAGAAGACCTTTTTTCAGGACATATTGGGCAGAACATGCTGGGGAAGGTGCTGTCAGCCTGCTAATCCAGGAGGATGTCGCAGAAACACCACAGTGCCCTAATTTCAACCCATCCTGCAGATGCCAGTATCTTAGGGAATGTTCACATAATGAGAAATAGGGTTTCCCTCCTCTGACCTCCTTATCTCACATTAAAACACGATCTAGAAAGGGGAGAAGTAGCTTCTGATCTCACTCACCTCCGCAAGAAAACAGAAAGGGGTTGGAAACATGCCTCTGCAAGAAAACAGAAAGGGGTTGGAAACATGCGTGTGTACACGCATGGAAGAAAAGTGGAGAACATATTGATTTATCTATATACACAAGTAATATAAGGGGAATAAGAAACATTATGAAGAAGCCATTGAGAACTCCAGAAAGGTTTTCAAAACTGAAGAAGCTGAAGCAGACTTAGATGGACACTGAGTAACTATCCCAGGATTTGAATGCTCTCTGAACCAGGCCCCTGGTACCTGCAATAATACTGAGCATCAGAAAGGACAGGATTGTCTCTGGAGCACACAACTGCCCATTAGATAATCAGTCTTTTGAAGGTTTGCTCACCTCTAATTATAATAAGTTAGGTCCTGCCATTGAGCAATGTCTTTTACAAGCTCAGAGGCCACATCATACAGTATCAGGTAGGCAATCATTTCTGCCGACCAGTTGCAAATTTCATCCCCAACTCCAATCCACAATGGAGTTCTCCATTAAAGCACAACAGCTGTGAAGGCTGTAAAAAAGCCAAACCTCAGTCTTCATATTGACTGAAATGATTATTTAGCTCTCCGAGTTTTGAGCCTATTTACCATTTGCTGCTGCGCTCCTTAAACTTCACAAACTCATAGGAGCACTCAGTAGTGTTTGGTTTAATCTCTATTTTTCTATTGTTAGGAACTGCAGTATGTATTTGCCTGAGAATTCAACATTGATTTTTATTTTTTTTTTCCACCACTCCTCCCCCAACATTTGTTGAAAGCCCATATCCATCCCAAGCTTCCTCCAGGGCTCAGGCTAACTTCAAGAAGAAAGAAGGGAAAAAAAGAAAATCCCAGTAGTGTGCAGTGGGAGCCTCCTAGTAACACCTCACACAGCACACAGTTTGCATTCATATATGACTAGAAAAGACCTCTGTATTGCACATTTTTCATATCTTCTATTGTCATTAGCTCAAAGGCTGCATTTAAAAGGTTTTAGTAAAAAATACAAGGAAATACCTAAGCTTAATTCTTTTATTATTCTTCTCACCAAAGGCTTGCTCACAAGGCATCTCTTGTGGGCATCAATTCTTAGTTCGCACAGCCAGACAGAGTATGGGAAGATTGAGCTCAGCATTACTGAAGAACAGAAATCGCAACAAAATAAAAAATAAAATTTAAAAGGGTGATTTTGCAAGACATGTGGCTAAACATGAGCTGTGACAGGGGTGCCAGCGTACACACTCCTCTTTGGGTAAGGAATCCCACTCAACCTTTTCTCTCATACTGTGCTTGGATGTGGGGTGAGATAAGCTGCTTTCTGTACTCACAACAAATAGAAGATAACAGATGCCACAAAACAGGTTTGCTCATAAAGCCAGCAAAGTGGTCCAAATACCTGATGTACATGCAAAGGACACACCAATTTTGTATTCAGGACCATAATACAAGGGCCTTGGCGTTTCCAAAGCAAAAAAAAAAAAAAAAAAATCAGCTTTTCACTCCAAAAGGAAAATAAGTTCCTTCCAAGAGAGAACCTCAAAACATTTGAGCTTCTATTTTCAAGTCACTTACATGAAGCTTTCTAAGGAGAGAAACATTGCACAGCACTGCTCACGGCAGGGGGAAAAGGGTTTCCTCATACCAGCTAACAAACCAGCATTTTGACCCCTCTCTGTGACCACAGACCAGGTCCTTTTGCTGCCACTGAAGCACTCAGATGCAGACCTTTGAAGCCTGACCCTACTGGTTTAGCATCTCTAAACCATGTCTCTTCAAGGTAGCAATGTCCTGACCAAAAAAAAAAAGGAAAAAAATGAAGTGCTCACCAGAAGGCCTTAAGGAGTGAGCCTCCCCATCTCAATTCATGCTGCGTGCAATGTCAGCTCTCTAGGGTTTTTTTTTTTCCCTCTGTCATGCTTTTCTTGCTGCTTGCCCAAGCGCCGAGGCAGCAGCTTGTCCTTTGGCTTCACCTGCAGCCAAGGCTTTATAGCTCAGAAATGATCAGACAGGGGTTTTCCCCTAGGGAAAAACAAAGGCAACTCTGGAAACCAAGGATTTCTAGGTCCTGGCCCGTTTCTCACACAACGTAGTCACCATTGTTGGGTCTGAATTCACCCTCAAATTCTAAATGGACCACACCAACACGACGCTACGCTGCAGCAAGCCTTGGCTTTGCTGTAATCATTCATTTCCAATCACAGGACCCAACTCCCTGCGTCCCCTTCAATCCAGCCACCCATAGACAGGCAAAGCAAGTGGTGAACGTTGTCTCTAAATCTCAAATTGGTACCATGACGTGCTACCCAGCAACACCCTCCTCCTCCATGCACTCCGCAGATGGAGGTCACTAAGCTCCTACAGGTCAGGAGACAGTCTGCCTGTGCACGTCTCCACACAGCTGCTGAGATAAAGACGAGTGGATTTTAACGTGTTTTCAGCATTTATATTATTTTCTGCACCACTCTCTTCCCCAGGGAAAGCCAAGTGTCAGGCACAGGCCCTTTCAGCCACTTACATTCCCCCCCCCCCCCCCA
>NW_015090772.1:650823-718224 GCF_001431845.1 Calidris pugnax
TAGCTTTAAAGACCTTTTTCTAGCTCCGAAGAGCTGATCTAGTTGTCCTGGAAGAGGACAAGTCACCACCTGGGTATGCAATGCTACAACGGTGCCGCTGAAGTGAAAGGCAAGTAAGTGTATTTAAACTGGTTACCCACCAAACTGTGCCAAAACCATCACTTCATGGGGGTGAATCAGACACACGTTGCTCACAGCACTCCTCCAACCCAAACTCCAGCAGAAAAAAAAACAACAAATATAATTCTAAAAATATAGAGTGGTCACACATAGCTGGAAAAGGGTTTTCTAGGTGTGATTTTGGTCTGGACAGCTTGCAGAGCTCACATCTCTTTATTGACACTCCAACAAAAAACATAGCAAGACCTCACAGGCACATCCCGATCCTCCTCCTTCCACCCTGCCCCACGGATCCCTCCCACCCACCACCAAGTTGTGTGCCTCTGGGCCAGGAGAGCACCCCAGACGGGTGCTGATTCAACCCCTCTTAGTCACGGTTCATTTACTAATTGCGTTTCAGACCGTTACCCTCCTCGGGTGATGGGAAGACAGCACTGACGCATTGACAGCCACATGCAGCTGCAGCCAGCTCCATGCCCCTTTCCTGGCATCTCCTGGAAGGCTGAGGGGTGGAAGGCAGAGCCTTTGAAAGTAACATTTATTTAAGGCTATTTGCAAGGCTATTGCTCCATCTGGCCGTGGGTGAAGAGGGAGCCTCGGAGTGTTTGAGGGGATAGCAAGGCACCGGCCTGAAGCTGAGAGCCCCTAAATGGGTCCACAAAGGCCAAGGTGGTGGGACAGCTCTCCTCACCTCTTTGGGTAAGCAACCTCTCTTTGGGTAAGTAACCACTTACCTGAAACCCACCCTATTGGAAATCCATCCCACCAGCACCAGAGAGGTGGGATGCAGGGGCTCCACAGTGCCAAAACGCATCCAAAGGAGCCTCCATTAACCTGCCTGTAGCCAAACAGATACTAGAAGGGAAGGTCAACCCACTATTCTTGTCACAGGAGAAGAAAAGCTTCCCAAGATTTAAAAGAAAAATTAAATAAATGCAAAAGCTTGACGCTTACCTGAGCGGAGCAGCCCCCATCTTCCGGGTCCCGGGGAAGCACAGTCAGCACAGATCAACCTGCCACAACAAAAGGACAGCTTCAAAGAATGCTCAGCCCACCTGGGCGCCATACGATGTTGATAACTTGCAGCATTTTATATCACAAGTCTCAGGTTTGACATTTTAATAAAGTTCCTGCTTCTATATCCAAGGTATAGTTCAAAAAATCCCAGTTCTCATTTTGAAGCAAAACCACAAACACTTAGCTTTCATGGAAGGAAAGTAAAATTTAAAACAAAGTGCAGGAGCAGTCTAGAAGTCAAGGAGGAATCCAAGCCATGCTTAAGCCTTAAAATTAATTTAAAAAATTTTCAAAGGGCTGAACCCTTGAAGTCAGAAAAAGTAGTTGCTAGACTCCTCGGCCCACCTGAAGGAGCTGATGGAGAAGCGCTTGGCTGCTCGTAGCATCCAGGCAAAGTGGGTTTGCCTCACAAAATCAAGGAGAAAAGCCAAGAGCATGCTCCTTCCTACCCCACACTAGTCCTTGTGAGCAAAGGGGAGGGGACCTCCAACCGCCAGCACCTGGAGCTCGTAAAACCTCACCCAGGTGGGAGCAGGCATGTGGCTTAAAGGAGCCTCCAGAAAAAGATGCTGTGGAGGGGGAAGTGGTGGTTTTTGTTTATATCTTGTCTCTCAAATTAGAGCTTCTAACAGAGAAATAACAAGTGAAGGGAAGTGGTACACGCTCTGATTCCCCCTCTACACATGCTGCTTATTTTTTCTCTATTTAAGCAAAGACAACAGGCGCAGAGAATTGTACACCTATGAGTTTTGGGAGTACTAGGGAGAAGACAAGTCACTCTAGAAACGCCAGAAGCAATAAGCCAAGCGGGACAGACAAGATAGAAAGTTTCCAAAGCATTTTCAAGTAGGAGCCCTGTGTTTCCCTGGAAGCCAGCAGCATCCCACACTTGCTCCCTTAGAGAAATTTAAAAGCAAGATCCAGGTTTGCAGCTGAGCACGAAAGACAACAAGTTTAACACCCAGATACATACAGAAAAGCAGCAGGGTTTGAGTTTTTTTACAAAAACTGTGTTATGATCCCTGTGAGACAGCACCATCCTGCTACAGGGAAGCCAAAAAGCCAGGCGAGAGGCAGGGCAAGAGCCAGCTGGACCAGCTCTGCTCCAACAGCAAGAGATGGAGGCTGGAGAGGGAGACACTTCACTAGTCCCGTGGCCAGGGGATTTGCAATGGTATTAAGTCTCTCCACCAGCACTGAATAGCAACTGGGATATTTAGGAGGGCCAGAGCATCTCTTTCACCACAGGGAATCACCCCAAAAAGTCCAGGTGTGCTTACAAAGCAGCTTTTGCCCATCCTTCCCTCCCCCTGGGGTGTCTGCTCTGTCCAGTTCTCCAGCCACTGCTTGTCCAGGCCACCAAGCAGCAGCTCAAAATGTGGACAAACCAGGAATAACAGCCCCATCTACTGGGGTCTTGGAAACGATCTGCAACCTCGTGTTGTTGCAACTCTGCAACTCACCACCATCATCCACCTGAAACCTGCCAGGCAGCAGTGATGCTCAGGTGTTGGCCTGTCCCTAAAAAGCCATTTTTGTTAACACGCCTGTGTCTGAGTGTGGTGAAAGGCTGGTATGGTCCCCCTGACCTCAGTTCAGACCCAAAAGGCAAATATCCAGGCCATCTCCTTCACTCTCAGCACCCCTTCAGCTTTCCAGAGGTGAGGTGGGCCTCTGGGATCCAAACCAGGTTCTTGGGCAACGCTAACAAATTCTGCATTACAAGTGGTAATTAAGAAAAGCGAGCTTCAGCAGCAACTTTCTAGGTTTTACGGCCACACCATGGGGTTTCCAGTCAGGGAAGGCAGGAGTGAGCAGTGCCAGTGATGGCAGAAGCTTGTACTAGTCTTCGACACAACTGCCCTCGTGGCAGCCCAGCTCCAAACTGTGCACCGCGCCACCCTTCTTTGCACACCCCTCAATAGGTGTAAAGTCCCTTTGAACAACCAAAAGGTTAATTTTTTTTCCCCATCCTCAGCATCCAACTCCAGCCCACACCACCCCCTCTTCTTCTGAGCTGCCCTGCTGTTAAAAAACCCAAGGTCCTCCCCCCATAAGGGTGGTGGGTACACGATGCTGCCAAGAGGTGGTCTATGCCAGATGCACAAGGAGACTGTGGCACCCCTTGGTCACCAGGAAGACTCAAAATGTAGAGAGCTAGCCGAGTGATTCAACTCAATAAACCCTTCTGGGTGTAGCACGATGGCATTTAAGATGAGCGCAAAGATTTTGTACCAGATCAGGTTTTCCTTGCCTTCAAAGAAGGGCTAGAGAGCCACCATTTCAAAGGCCACAGCCCACGTTCTTTAGAGGGATTTATTTTATTCATGCTTGAGCAGTAC
Organism: Calidris pugnax; assembly: GCF_001431845.1. Taxonomy (NCBI): domain Eukaryota; kingdom Metazoa; phylum Chordata; class Aves; order Charadriiformes; family Scolopacidae; genus Calidris; species Calidris pugnax. Next base: position 654,303 of record NW_015090772.1, read on the forward strand.
CAGTAAAAACAGCAGTCCTGTAGCCAGCCAAACAAACACTGACAGAAATATTTAGGACTCTCTCACACGAGAAGAGACACACCAGTTCAACTCGGGCTTTACAAACTTTATAAACTGAGTTTTTAAGCAGAAGCCTAGAAAAATGTTATGTTCTTTCAACCACAGAGGAAAATAAAACAAAAAAGTATCTTTGTTACGTAGTTTCATTCGTCAGTGACTGAATGTGCACAGGGATAGGTATAAATAAAAATGATACACTCTCAGATTTGGAGAGTAGAAAAATGGCAGGGTGTAGTCTTAAAAATACAAGTATTAAAATAGCAAAAAAAAAAAAAATTCAGGAATGAGTGTCACAGGAAGCAAGAAATTTAAAAAAAATCACAGTTGTGGGTTAAGATTGTACATCGCAACACCGTGCATAATCCTACACCACCACTCTGAGACTAAAAATATGATGCGATTATTTGGGCAAAGAAATGACCGGAGAGGAAGAGGAACATCTATAAATTGGGGGGCACATAAATGAGGGAGGGAATTAGAAAGCCCATAAATGAGGGAGGGGATTAGAAAGCCCTCATCTCACGCATAAGATTCACGGATCAGATAGTAGCATATTAGCAGACTGGACCCCTTCAGGAATCAGTGTGACAGGAAGCAAGAAATTAAAAAAAAAAATTAAAAAATCGCAGTTATGGGTTAAGATTGTACATCACAACACCGTGCCCAAGGTGTTTATCACAGCCTGCTTCTGTGCACGTGTCGCGGTTTAACCCCAGGCAGCCGCTCGCTCTCCCCAACCTACAGACAGGGAGTGGAACAGTTCTGCAGCCAGGATTTAAGCCAATGGAGCCGAGTCCCTCCAACCCTGCATAAAGCCCTTTTTCTTCCTGTAAAAGCTTTTACATAATCCTACACCACCACTCTGATACTAAAAATATGATGCGATTATTTGGGCAAAGAAATGACCGGAGAGGAAGAGGAACATCTATAAATTGGGGGGCATATAAATGAGGGAGGGAATTAGAAAGCCCTCATCTCATGCCTGAGATTCACAGATCAGATAGTAGCATATTAGCAGACTGGACTCTTCAAGCATCTCGTTTCTCCAGAGGGACTCGGTGATGCTCGGCAACATCAGCCACCTCCTGTTGAGACCAGATGTGGAAGAAAAAGGCTCTCCTAAGCAGCATATCCAGCCCAGTGTCCTGGCTTCAGCTGGGAAAGAGTTCATTTTCTTTCTAGTCTTTGCTGTGAAGGGAATATCAACAATAATACCTCTTGTATTTAGTTGTTGCCAAGTGATTTTTACACTGTTCAAGGGCTTTTTTTTTTCAGCTTCTCACACAAGCACAGACAGAAGGATGGAATGGCCAGTGAAATACTCCATATCACAGACACCACGCTCAGTAGATAAATGGGGGTCAGTCAGGGGGGCAGGAATCTGCCATCACTGCTCAGGATGGTGCCAATTCACCAGGTGGTGAGAGCTACCCATGTCCTTATTATTACTGTTACAATTGTTACTTTTCCTTTTCTGTCATTGTTTCTATTAAACTGACTTTATCTCAACCCATGTGGGGTTTTTTCTCTCTTTCTTTGGGGAGAGGGTGCAAAAAGGGGATGGGGTGAACAAGTGACTACCTTAGTTGCCAACTGGGGTTAAACCATGTCCCTAAAAAGCCATTTTTGTTAACACGCCTGTGTCTGAGTGTGGTGAAAGGCTGGTATGGTCCCCCTGACCTCAGTTCAGACCCAAAAGGCAAATATCCAGGCCATCTCCTTCACTCTCAGCACCCCTTCAGCTTTCCAGAGGTGAGGTGGGCCTCTGGGATCCAAACCAGGTTCTTGGGCAACGCTAACAAATTCTGCATTACAAGTGGTAATTAAGAAAAGCGAGCTTCAGCAGCAACTTTCTAGGTTTTACGGCCACACCATGGGGTTTCCAGTCAGGGAAGGCAGGAGTGAGCAGTGCCAGTGATGGCAGAAGCTTGTACTAGTCTTCGACACAACTGCCCTCGTGGCAGCCCAGCTCCAAACTGTGCACCGCGCCACCCTTCTTTGCACACCCCTCAATAGGTGTAAAGTCCCTTTGAACAACCAAAAGGTTAATTTTTTTTCCCCATCCTCAGCATCCAACTCCAGCCCACACCACCCCCTCTTCTTCTGAGCTGCCCTGCTGTTAAAAAACCCAAGGTCCTCCCCCCATAAGGGTGGTGGGTACACGATGCTGCCAAGAGGTGGTCTATGCCAGATGCACAAGGAGACTGTGGCACCCCTTGGTCACCAGGAAGACTCAAAATGTAGAGAGCTAGCCGAGTGATTCAACTCAATAAACCCTTCTGGGTGTAGCACGATGGCATTTAAGATGAGCGCAAAGATTTTGTACCAGATCAGGTTTTCCTTGCCTTCAAAGAAGGGCTAGAGAGCCACCATTTCAAAGGCCACAGCCCACGTTCTTTAGAGGGATTTATTTTATTCATGCTTGAGCAGTACCAGTAAAAACAGCAGTCCTGTAGCCAGCCAAACAAACACTGACAGAAATATTTAGGACTCTCTCACACGAGAAGAGACACACCAGTTCAACTCGGGCTTTACAAACTTTATAAACTGAGTTTTTAAGCAGAAGCCTAGAAAAATGTTATGTTCTTTCAACCACAGAGGAAAATAAAACAAAAAAAGTATCTTTGTTACATAGTTTCACTCGTCAGTGACTGAATGTGCACAGGGATAGGTATAAATAAAAATGACACACTCTCAGATTTGGAGAGTAGAAAAATGGCAGGGTGTAGTCTTAAAAATACAAGTATTAAAATAGCAAAAAAAAAAACCCTTCAGGAATCAGTGTGACAGGAAGCAAGAAATTAAAAAAAAAAATTAAAAAATCGCAGTTATGGGTTAAGATTGTACATCACAACACCGTGCCCAAGGTGTTTATCACAGCCTGCTTCTGTGCACGTGTCGCGGTTTAACCCCAGGCAGCCGCTCGCTCTCCCCAACCTACAGACAGGGAGTGGAACAGTTCTGCAGCCAGGATTTAAGCCAATGGAGCCGAGTCCCTCCAACCCTGCATAAAGCCCTTTTTCTTCCTGTAAAAGCTTTTACATAATCCTACACCACCACTCTGATACTAAAAATATGATGCGATTATTTGGGCAAAGAAATGACCGGAGAGGAAGAGGAACATCTATAAATTGGGGGGCATATAAATGAGGGAGGGAATTAGAAAGCCCTCATCTCATGCCTGAGATTCACAGATCAGATAGTAGCATATTAGCAGACTGGACTCTTCAAGCATCTCGTTTCTCCAGAGGGACTCGGTGATGCTCGGCAACATCAGCCACCTCCTGTTGAGACCAGATGTGGAAGAAAAAGGCTCTCCTAAGCAGCATATCCAGCCCAGTGTCCTGGCTTCAGCTGGGAAAGAGTTCATTTTCTTTCTAGTCGTTGCTGTGAAGGGAATATCAACAATAATACCTCTTGTATTTAGTTGTTGCCAAGTGATTTTTACACTGTTCAAGGACTTTTTTTTCAGCTTCTTACACAAGCACAGAGAGAAGGATGGAATGGCCAGTGAAATGGTGAAATACTCCATACCACAGACACCACGCTCAGTAGATAAACGGGGGTCAGTCAGGGGGGCAGGAATCTGCCATCACTGCTCAGGATGGTGCCAATTCACCAGGTGGTGAGAGCTACCCATGTCCTTATTATTACTGTTATAATTGTTACTTTTCCTTTTCTGTCATTGTTTCTATTAAACTGACTTTATCTCAACCCATGTGGGGTTTTTTCTCTCTTTCTTTGGGGAGAGGGTGCAAAAAGGGGATGGGGTGAACAAGTGACTACCTTAGTTGCCAACTGGGGCTTTTTTTTTTCAGCTTCTCACACAAGCACAGACAGAAGGATGGAATGGCCAGTGAAATACTCCATATCACAGACACCACGCTCAGTAGATAAATGGGGGTCAGTCAGGGGGGCAGGAATCTGCCATCACTGCTCAGGATGGTGCCAATTCACCAGGTGGTGAGAGCTACCCATGTCCTTATTATTACTGTTACAATTGTTACTTTTCCTTTTCTGTCATTGTTTCTATTAAACTGACTTTATCTCAACCCATGTGGGGTTTTTTCTCTCTTTCTTTGGGGAGAGGGTGCAAAAAGGGGATGGGGTGAACAAGTGACTACCTTAGTTGCCAACTGGGGTTAAACCACGACACCCAGTCTAACTGACCCAAAACCAGGTGGTCATGGGGAAAGGGAACACTGCCAGACTCTCAGGGGAAAGAAACTGTCTTCACCAGACAGAGACCACGACCTAAAACACTTTGGGTCAAATCAGATCAATCCAGAAGAAAACAGTTACAAGCTCTCTGCTGTCCTTTTTCAACATCAATACTGCATTTTCCAGGAAAAAAGAAAAAAATCATAATAAAGGGTTTTTTCTCTCTTTCTTTGGGGAGAGGGTGCAAAAAGGGGATGGGGTGAACAAGTGACTACCTTAGTTGCCAACTGGGGTTAAACCACGACACCCAGTCCAACCGACCCAAAACCAGGTGGTCATGGGGAAGAGGAACACTCCCAGACTCTCAAGGGAAAGAAACTGTTTTCACCACACAGAGACCTCAACCTAAAACACTTTGGGTCAAATCAGATCAATCCAGAAGAAAACAGTTACAAGCTCTCTGCTGTCCTTTTTCAACATCAATACTGCATTTTCCAGGAAAAAAGAAAAAAATCATAATAAATATGCCAGTGTCTCTAGGAACTACTAGTTCCTCTCCCTGTCCCTCTGTGCTGCCTCAAGAGATCGTATAGACAAGGTATTTGCCGCAGGGGAAGCTCTGGCAGATGTCAGATCTCCTGCCACCTCTCTGCTGCTGCCTCCACCCCCGCGCTGAAGAACACAGCGGTCCCGCAACGTGCCCTCTGCTGCTGCAGCCAAGGCTGCCTCCTCCTCGAAAGGGCTGCTATTCATCCCCTCCGCAGGGCTCCAGGCAAAAGAACTCTCCTGCCCCACCTCAGTTATCCCAGAAAGGTAATTCTGAATCCACACACAGAGATCCTGCTCCTGACCCTTTTCCCAAGCTGTGTGATCCACCTCTTACCGGCAGTCCTCGGTCCTAAAAAAAGACAATTATCATCAAAGCATCCCAAGTGATGCTTTAGGAAATCCTTAGATGACAACCATCACCACGTGCCAGCAACATCTCAGTAACAAGTCCCTGGGTGCAGCTATGGCTGATTTAAAACAGCCCCATCACCTACACAGGAGCTGTCTGATGATCACCACATTCTCAGGATCTGGAACACATTCACACAGAGGAGGTTAGAAAACAGGTAAGAAAAAGGGACAGCAGTGAAAAAGGGGCAAAACGGTGAGTTTGGAAACAATGTGGAAGGGGCAAGAAGGAAAAGCAGGGCAACAAGTTCTTCTGGGCAATCTCAGAGCTGTGGAGCAAAACCAGCAGCTGCTGGATGGGCTGTCCCTGCTCCGGCCACCGCACCCACCCAGGAATCCCAAAGTGACCAGGCTCTCACCCCACCCACAGGGGTGACAGGCAGTGACAGACCTCGGGAGGCAGGAAAAAGCCTCCCACTGCTGGGTGCTGGAAAGGACGTGCCAGAAACGCCCACCCAAAAAACATTGAGCACGCAAACAGTACAGAAAAGGGCCCTTTCCAGGCCCAATAGTAAAGTGCTCACACGCCTCTTGGCTAAAAGCCGTTAATTATTAACATTATCTTTAGCTGCCATTCATCTAATAGGTAAAGACAACGGGGAAAAAAGGTAAGCTTCCTCTGGGCAGCTAATGTGCAATAATACCCATAGCTTACTTTAGGTATTTTTACTGCTAATTTGCATCTTACAGTGAAAGCAAACAAGTACAGGTGCTAAAGGAAAACAATTTAATACATTCTTTACAGGTTGATTGCCACGTCTGAAGTTAGAAGACGACCAGTGAGACCACAGCAACATGGAATAGGGGATCCAACAACATGGAATAGGGGATCCAATCTGAACACTTGTCCACCACCACCAAACCCCTGTTTCTCTTCCTGAAGGGTCTGCCTCCCGTTATTGCCATTAATTGCAGAAATCATACAATCCTCAGAAAAGTTAAAGCGGATAAAGTAACTTTTTTGGTTTTTTGGAGGATTGCAGCAGTATTTTTGAGGCAGAAACGGGTAACAGGGACGCTAGAACTGCTGCTTCACCATGGGAGCAGCTCCCAACTCAAGAGCTCTCCACACCACGCAGCCAGGCAGCTACTCCCAACCTGGGGGGTGAAACAGCAGTTTACAGACCCCGTCCCACCCTTGGCCAAGGACTGCCCCACACTCCCCACGCGTTTCACCCGCCAACCAGTTTTAAAAAAAAGCAGTAGTGAGCACGGTGTGTTATTAAACCAGTCTTTATTTCTCTCACAGTACAGCGGGACTGGAGTTACGACCACTCCGTGGCAGTGCCCACCCACTCGGTAGCCTGGGCGGTGGGGGCTGCTGACCAGTCCTCGGTGGCAGGCTGGGCACTCCAGTCCTCTGCAATTAAAAAGACAACAAGGTTTAGCACACCCCAGCTTTTCCCACCCGCTACAACACACCCCCAAACTCCCCACAGACATCCCCCAAACTGACCGGTGGGGAACTGCTGGATGGGCACAGAGGGGACCTGCACTCCCTCAGACCAATCTGCAACCTCTGGCTGAGGAGGAGCGGTGAATTCCGGAGCCGGGGCTGTCCATTCGGTCTGGAATTCCTCCTTGGTCACTGCCTTCTCAGCAGCAGCCTGCTCCTCCTTCTCGATCTGCAAGGAAGAGAGCAGCCTAAGCCTCCCACCAGAAACACCTCGCCGCCCTCACTGTCACACACCAGACAATACACACCAACTAACAACAGACAAGACTAATTAACCACCACCTTAACTATGAAGTTATTGTACTGGCAAAACCCGTCCTCAAGAGCGGGCACACAGGACCATGGGGTAGGAGCACAAGCAGGACACCTCGCACAGCCACGCTTCCTTCCAGAGGTCTCCTACCTCCTCAGGATCCCTGTAGAAGTACAGGTCAGGCATGACCTCCCATGGGTGCTCACGGGAGATGGTGCCACGCATGCGCAGGACCTCCCGCGCCAGCATCCACCACATCAGACCCACTGAATGGGCTCCCTGGAACAGAAGAGAAACTTTGTTAAGATTTCATGTAACCTCTGAAAACAACGAATCACAGAATGCTATGGGGTTGGAAGGGGTTATGTTGAGGTTTCATGTAAAGCTAAACCTCTGAAAACAAAGAATCACAGAATGCTGTGGGGTTGGGAGGGACCTCTGGAGATCATCTAGTCCAACCCCCTGCCAAAGCAGGTCCACCCAGAGCAGGCTGCACAGACCATGTCCAGGCGACTTTTGAATGTCTCCAGAGGAGGAAACACCACCACCTCTCTGGGCAGCCTCTTCCAGGGCTCTGCCACCCCCAAAGTGAAGAAGTTCCTCCTCATGTTTAGATGGAACTTCTCATGTTCAAGTTTGTGCCCATTTCCTCTTGTCCTGACACCATTTTTTCTTTAAAAAAGCAAGACTTATTTGCAGTCAATCCAAGGTTCTTGCTTGGCAAGACAAAGGCATTACTTGCTAATGCCCACACTTAACATACTTGGACTCAGGAGAGGGCAACTTTTAACATGCCCAGAGACATTTTAAAGTCTCTGCAGAAATCACAGCACACTCCAATCACCAGCACCTGAATTTCCTGCATATACCATATCCTCAAGCAATTCTCCTGCTATGGAGTTTCACACTGCTCACTACCCCACACAAACATTGCCCAAAACAGAAGGATTATGCCTATCACATATGCTAAAATGAAGAAATGGAAAACTTGACCAGATGAGCAAATCTTACACACGCACATATTTGGACTCAGGAGAGGGCAAGTTTTAAAATGCCCAGAGACATTTTAAAGTCTCTGCAGAAATCACAGCACACTCCAATCACCAGCACCTGAATTTCCTGCATATACCATATCCTCAAGCAATTCTCCTGCTATGGAGTTTCACACTGCTCACTACCCCACACAAACATTGCCCAAAACAGAAGGATTATGCCTATCACATATGCTAAAATGAAGAAATGGAAAACTTGACCAGATGAGCAAATCTTACACACGAACGATTTGGCTGGCATTAGTTTTGGTGAACAAGCACACTCAGATTTGGCTGGCATTAGTTTTGGTGAACAACAATATCTAGAGATCAGAGAGTTTTCCATCTCCCTCGCCTTTACCCATCAGGTGGTTTCTGGAAAGGTAACGTTTCAGAGCAATTTCTTCATCAGTTCACTTTACCTTTCATTCATATTCACAAACTGTGGCAAGAATGACTATCAAACTCCACTCATTGGGCCACAAAGACCCTCATGGCGTCAGCGAAAAGTCCTGCCAGGTTACTATAGCACACGTCCTACACTTGAGAGTTCCTTGGCCACAAACTGGCCTCAGCTCCAAGCTCCAACTGTGTGCAGCTCCTCTCCTCCTCCCCACCCGCCTGCAAGGGGCCTTAATTAGCTCATCACACCAGGAGACAAGCAAGATACAAGCCAACCCTCCCCTGCAGAAAGCATCCACCTTGCAAGCTGGGGCGTGCTCTGGAGGAAGCAGCTTTGAAGGCTACAAGGAAGCCGTTACCTTATTGTTGCAGGGAATGGCGATATCCACGTAGCGCAGCGGGGAGTCGGTGTTGCACAGGGCGATGGTGGGGATGTTGACATAAGATGCCTCTGTCAGCGGCTGATGATCAGCCCGGGGGTCCGTAACCACCAGGAGCCGTGGCTCACGGAAAGCTGCTTGGATCTGATTTGTGAAGGTACCGGGGGTGAAACGTCCAGCAATAGGAGTGGCCCCGGTAGCAGCAGCAAACTTCAGCACAGCACGCTGCAAAACGGACCACAGCAAAGGTGAAGCAGGAAAACTGCATTTTCAACCGAGTCGCCCGGGTATGCTGTCAGGGAGCTGTTTGTTTGAGTTCCTGCAAAACCCAGGGCTCACCAACAGCTCTGCATGCAGAACGAGACAAAGTAAAAATGCTACACCAAGAGTTAAAAAGATCATCTCCACCAGAAAAGCAAGAAATCAAGATACAGAATAAAAAACTTTTTTTTTTTTTTTCCCCTGAACTTAGTTGCAAGCTCTACTCCAAAGTCTCACTATCAAATCATGGAAGGGGGGATAAAGCAAACACCTTATGAAAAAGTCAAAGGCAATTTCCTTCCATAATAAATATATAATCTTTATATAAATAATAATCTTTTCATTATCCAGGAACTACAGAGAAAGCTCAGCCGTAAAGATACACAAACTGTAGCTGTGTCCATTAGAATTGCAGTTGGCAGTTCTTACAACAGCTTTCATCTTCTCAGACAGCTGGGCGTGTGGCAGGGCCTACTATCAAACTCCATTCATAGAGGGAGCCCCTCTCCTGGCGTTAGCGAAAACCCCGCCATGGGTTTGCTGTAGCACACTTCCGACACTTGAGAGCTCATCGGCCAGAAACCAGCCTCAGCATCAAGCTTTAACAGTGTGCAGGTCAGGTCCACAGGAACCCCAGCTGTTCCTTTGCAAATACACCCCATAATCTTCCTGAACGTCCGTGGCACAACCTGCATCGCTCCAGAGAAGCTAAGCTGAGAGATAAACTTCAGACACTAATTGCGTTTTATTTAAAGATTGTGTCCACATCTATGACAGAATTATTTTGCTAAAAATCTAAGACAAAATTAAAAATTGTTAGTTACTACACCTTGCTCAATATCAGAGTAAACGATTTCTTAGAAAACGTTTGTATCACGTACTTACTGTCCTGAAAAAGCAGTGCCAATGGCTCAAAGAATGACTGAGGTGAGTCCACGGGACTCACCACTAACATGCCAGAAATCCACCAGGAAGAACCCAAAGGAGGATATGAAAGTAAGTTATCAAACACCCTGAAACTACAAAAATGTGTGGTGGGTTTCAACTGATCTCTTCTAAGCTGCAAGTGTAACAATACAAGTAACATGCTTCCAAAAAAATGCTCCAAAATTTGTGTTACTCCCCTTTTATCATCAAGCTGCCACAGGCAGGCAACGGTGCATGGCAAGACAATCCTGCTCCCAAGACTGCAGGCCTCATGACCTGTAAATGTCCGTACCTGGCCAGTATTTCTAGAAGAAATGACGCTCACATCAGCTGGGTTCTCAATGGCAACAATGGCACGGGCTGCCAGGAGCAGCTTTTCCCAGGTCCTCTTCAGGTTGATGATGTAAATACCTATTGGTGAAAAAAGGCTTTATAGCAACCAGCAAATACAAAATCTTAAAACAGACATTAAACTTGTCACACGGCTGTGGTTACGCCGAAATTCTAGTTAGTGGAAAGCTATTCCAATGCAAGTCCTCCCATATGGTTTTAGTGTAGCATACTTCCAACAACCTTTAACATGAAACAGGGCCTGGTATAAGCGTCAATCATAAAATCATAGACTGTGTTCAGTTGGAATGGACCTAAAGATCATCCAGTTCCAACCCCCCTTTTAACATGAAACAGGGCCTGGTATAAGCGTCAATCATAAAATCATAGACTGTGTTCAGTTGGAATGGACCTAAAGATCATCCAGTTCCAACCCCCCTGACCTGGGCAGGGACACCTCCCACCAGACCAGGTTGCTCCAAGCCCCATCCAGCCTGGCCTTGAACCCCTCCAGGGATGGGGCAGCCAGTTTCTGTGGGCAACCTGTTCCAGTGTCACACCACTCTTGTAGTAATTTTTCCCTGATAATTAGTCTAAATCTTCTCTCTCACAGATTTAAGCCATTACCCCTCATCCTATCACTACATGCCTTTGTTAATAAAGTCCCTCTCCAGCTTTCTTGTAGCCCCCCTTCACATACTGGAAGCCACTATAAATAAGGTCTCCCCAGAGCCTTCTCTTCTCCTGGCTGTACAATCCCACCTCTCTCAGCCTCTTTTTATAGCAAAGGTGCTCCAGCCCTCTGATCATCTTGGTGGCCCTCCTCTAGACCTGCTCCAACAGGTCGATGCCCTTTTTGTGCTGAGGACCCCAAAGTTGGGCACAATACTACAGGTGGAGTCTCACAAGAGGGGCAGAATCCCTCACTCGCCCTGCTGGCCATGCTTCTTTTGATGCAGCCCAGCAGTTGGCTTTCTGGACTGTGAGCACACATTGCCAGCTCACACCGAGTTTCTCAAATCTTTTAATAAGGTGCAGCTCAGATTGAAGAACAAAGCAAACAAGCACCAGAAATCACTACTGAGATATGAAAACAGTTTTTTTCCTATGGTCATGAACTAGCAGAACTGCCCAAGTCTACTGTGATTATCACCAAGTTCTAAACACCTGTATTGCATCCTACTTCTCGGAGTAATGTGATTCAACCACCTAAGATGTCTGTACCTTTCAGGCCATGGACAAACTGCTAGGGAGCTCAAGCACTAGCACTTTCCTCAGCTGTGCCCACAAAACCCATGCTGCCCACTTAGGTCACAGAATCATAGAATGGTTTGGGTTGGAAGGGACCTCAAAGATCAAGTTCCAACCCCCTGCGCCCTGGGCAGGGACACCTCCCACCAGACCAGGTTGCTCCAAGCCCCATCCAGCCTGGCCTTGCACCCCTCCAGGGATGGGGCAGCCACAGCTTCTCTGGACAACCTGTTCCAGTGCCTCACCACCCTCACAGCAAAGAATTTCTTCCTATTTTCTAATCTAAATCTCCCTTCTTCCAATTTAAAACCGTTACCCCTTGTCCTGTCACTCCACTTCCTGACCAAGAGTCCCCATCTCTCCTGTAGCTCCCTTCAGATATTGGAAGGCTGCTATAAGGTCTCCCCAAAGCCTTCTCTTCTCCAGGCTTAACAACCCCAGCTTTCTCAGCCTGTGTTCATAGGGAAGGCGCTCCAGCCCTCTGGCCCATCCCATCCTACGCGTTTACCATCGCTTTTTCTTTTGTAAATATACTGCTCCATCTGGAAGTCAAGGTTGGTGCCTCCCAGGTGGGTCCCGGCAGCGAGGAACTTGAGGACATCCTCCTCCTTCATCTGCAGGACATCGAGACCTCCGGACATTGTGGGGTTTCCCTTAGGAAGCGACGACAGGGAACCTGCGGGCACAAGCAGCCGGCTGAGCCGGGCGAGGAGGGCTCCCACCTCCCTCCGCCACATGAGGGCCGCCAGGAACCCCGGCCGCCATCTTGGCCGCCTCTTCTCACCACCCCCCCGCCGCCAGGCCCTGGCCTTCCCCGCGGCTCGGCACGGCGGAGGGGCGCGCAAAGATCAGAGCGGCGGGGCGGGGGCGCAGGCACAGGCACCGCCGCCGCCCCCCGGTTCTCCCGCCCGCGCCTCCCCGCTCCCCTGAGGCGGCAGCCCGCACTCACGCTGACAACGCCGTGTGGAGGCCGAGGCGGAAAGGGAAGGCCGCGTGCAGTGACGTCTATATATAGCCTCGCTGGCCAATGGGGAGCGGCGGGGAGGGCGGGGCCCCGCCCGTTACGGAGGGAGGCGGGGCCTGGCGGCTGGTGGGGCGTGGCCGGCGGCCAGCGCGCCAATTTTCCTTCTCGCGGCGGCGCCTTCCTTCCCTCCCGCCCCGGGGGTCCATTTTGTGTCCTTTCGCTTTAAAAAGCAGCGGTTGGTAACACAGGGACCGGTTTTGGTTCTCGCTGAGCGGCGCCTACGCAGAGTCAAGGCCTTCTCTGCTCCTCACGCCACCCCAGCAGAAGATCTGAGGGGACACAGCCAGGAGAAGCTGCCCCCCAGTGACCAGGGGGCTGTACCATGCCATGTGGCATCACGCTCAGCATATACATTTCGGGGAAAAAAAGAAGAAAGGGGAGGTATGGCGGCGTTCAGAATGATGGCATTTGTTTAGCCAAGTCACCATTACGTGTGATGGAGCTCTGCTCTCCTGGGGATGGCTGGACATCCACCTGCCCACGGGAAGCAGTGGAGAAGAGAAGGCTGAGGGGGGATCTGGTCAACACCTATAAATACTTCAAGGGTGGGTGTCAGGAGGATGGGGCCAGTCTTTTTTCAGTGGTGCCCAGGGACAGGACAAGAGGAAACGGGCACAAACGTGACCATAAGAAGTTCCACCTAAACATGAGGAGGAACTTCACTGTGAGGGTGGCAGAGCCCTGGAACAGTATTTATAGGTGTTGAGTTTGAGCGTTTACTATCAGCCGCTTCTCATCATTCCCACAAAACTTCAGCCTGCGAGTCAGGAGCTGGCCCTCACACCATTCCTCTTTTCTGTGTGCTTGTTAGATCTTAATTAGCAAGATTACCAGACCAGTTGGAGAATGTTCTTTTAAGGGAACAATTCACACGTTTGCCACGTGGTGGCGACAAAGGTGGGTAAAACAAAACTCTAAATAAATCACCTTTCAGCAAGAACATGAACTCAACCTGGTTGAGTCCAACCATTAATCTAGCACTGCCAAGTCCACCACTAAACCATGTCCTTAAGCGCCACGTCTACACCTCTTTTAAATTAACTTATTTCTTCTTGTCAGAGTTTGGGCCCTTTCTAGTAGACCATAGAGTAGACTGTTCTAGTAGACCATTCAAGAGCTGCACAGCCCACAAGAGGCCTTGGAAGAGTCACGGTAAAGCTTGACGGCAAAGTATTCCAGAATATTTTCTTAAGCAACCTACAAGTTTGTTTTACTTTTTAACTGTGTGCTGAGACAGTTTTTAAAAAAAAGTCTGTCACGAATGAACATGTCCCTCAGGTAGAAGTGTATCTGTCTCATCGTGTACTTTTGACCATGTCCCTCCTGCCACTACTCACAGTGAACTGAGCTACATGATTATATGAAGAGGGTGCCATCATTTTTTAGAAGTTGGGTTGGCTTCAAAATATCCCTCAACCAGAGAAAAGGAGGCTGAGGGGAAACCTTATTGTTCTCTGCAATAACCTGAAAGGAGGGGAGGACTCTTCTCCCAGGTCACAGGCACCACAAAAAGGGGCACCACATGCCCCTATTACTATTCAGATTTATCCGGTTGGATTTTACTCGCCTTATTCAATGTCTAGGGAGTTGTTTTGCTTGAGCCTTGGTTCCTCCACTCAGTCCCAGTGAAGCAGAAGCAGGTTCATACCATACATGCCAAAGCCTGACCTTGGCTTCCTATGTTTCCACCGAGCTCCAGGTGGCTCATGGATAGGACTTTGGCTCCTGCCAGTCCCCACGTGTCAGCAGGGTCTCTGGTGTGTAGCCTGGAGCATAACAGAACCTTTCTCTGCCTCACCAGAGAGGTGCTCCCAAAACCTCAGGCAGCTCCACAACGGCGTGGTGAGGGTCAGCACCCAGGCACAGATGTTCTCAGATCACATGCTGGTAAGTGTCACAAGAGAAAAGCTGCATTTGGCAGAGGATCATCTGCAGTCCTGGAGGGAATATGGAAATTTCCGATGCTTTAATTTAAAAAAGAAAAGGAGGGGAAAAAAAAAAGCGTAGGGGGCGAGATGACAAATCATATCTAGTATGAAACCTGTGGGCAGAAGACAATGCTGTGTGAAAGGCAGATACAAAAGCATTTCCCAAGCCTATGGGTCTGACACATGTAGAATGATAGAATGGTTTGAGTTGGAAGGGACCTTAAAGATCATCGAGTTCCAACCCTCTGCCCTGGGCAGGGACACCTCCCACCAGACCAGGTTGCTCCAAGCCCCATCCAGCCTGGCCTTGAACCCCTCCAGGGATGGGGCAGCCACAGCTTCTCTGGGCAACCTGTTCCAGTGCCTCACCACCCTCACAGCAAAGAATTTCTTCCTATTTTCTAATCTAAATCTCCCCTCTTTCAATTTAAAACCATTCCCCCTCGTTCCTATCACTCCACTCCCTGATGAAGACTCCCTCCCCATCTCTCCTGTAGCCCCTTCAGGTACTGGAAGGCTGCTGTAAGGTCTCCCTGGAGCCTTCTCTTCTCCAGGCTGAACAACCCCATCTCTCTCAGCCTGTCTTCATAGGAGAGGTGCTCCAGCCCTCTGAGCATCTTTGTGGCCCTCCACTGGACCCCTTCCAACATGTCCTTGTCCTTCCTGTGCTGAGGACTCCAGAGCTGGACAGAGCACTCCAGGTGGGGTCTCACCAGAGCAGAGGGGTAGAATCACCTCCCTCCCCTACTCTGCATCCTTCTCTGGATGCAGCCCAGGATGGGGTTGTCTTTCTGGGCTGCCAGCACACGCTGCCAGCTCATGCCATTAAGCCACATGTTTATTGATACACCCAGGAATGCCAACTAACAATTTTAGCATAGACTATTTACTGGTAGCTTTCTCCTTGAATTCCCCTCCCATAACTGGAGTAGGGGGTCTGTAAGAGGATGCCTCAGTGGTGGGAGAAGGCCACTGGGCTGCAGTGGAGATGTCCTCCAGTGCATCTTGGAAAGAGGCTCAGGAAGAAAGATGTTTTAACTTCTAACTATCATTTTTACTAAAATTCCTCAATGTGTTAAGATAAAATCTCCCAAAGCATTTTATAGCTATGAAATTGGAAATTAAGAAACAGTGCAATGCAGCAAATCAGCTTGATACTCGGAAACCAGAAGCAATGCTAAAAGGGATAAGCATTTTCAAGAGCTCCACACTGGTTTTGCAAAATTACACATACAGACTATTTTCTGCTCAGTGCTGATGTCAGTGATCGTGCACGGCCCATAATGCATTAAAAATAAAAAAATAAAAAAATTAAAAATAAAAATCAAGCACAGCATTTGCTTGGGAAAAGGGAGATCCATAGTTTTATGTTTTATAACGAGGACAATGCCTTTAAACTGCTCCTTTTCTCTCTCACTCTCCACACCCAAGAGGTTCAGGGAGCCTGTCTCCTATCTCCTCTCACAGCTGGGGCAGCAGTGTGAGCAGAAACACCCTCTACACCAGAGATGGTTCTTCAAGGCAGCAGGAGAGCTCTGGGAAGCCCTGCATTTAAAAGCAGGCAATATTACCAGGCTAATTTGGAATCAGGTACCTCCACAAGCAGTTGGATCCAGCTGGCACAAAGCCACACAGTGGGACTGTCTGCTACACACAGAGGATTCGTCATGAGAATTGCTCCAATGCATCATGTAGGCAACACCTGAAAATAGAGAGGTTTGGTATCTTCACATCTGGAAGATGTATGATCTCGGTATCAACAATGCTGGTGTTTTGCTTTAGCACTCCCTGCCTCCTACTGAATCCCAGGAGCGTGCTGTGACAGCGAGAGATGCCAGCCATCCAGCCTCCCCTTGCACCGTGCCTTGCCACGGAGAATGAAGTCCCAGGCACAATTTCTGGTCCCCTGCTGAGACCTGACTGCCCGAGGAGCAAACACCTGGTTGGCAGAAGATTAAAAACAGTCTCTTCCCCAGAGTGCTGAACACCCCCCCCAGTCCTAAATGCGGGTATTTCAGCAGCTGGTACGGAGATTCAATTTCCATCAGTCTTTACACACAGCAGGCAGGCAGAGGAAACTGTGAAAAAGACAAGATTCCCCATTGCTATGTGTTTTTTCCATTTAAGTAAAGCCGATTTAGGTTGTACTAGCACAGCCTGTGGGTATTATACCCCATAGAAAAACAGAATATGCTTATATATGGGCTCTGAACTCATCCTATAGTCCTGGTCTCTTGGGAAACTACTTTCGCTTTCTTAAGCCTCTATTCCACCCCACCCCTTGTGGATTTGATCTGTTTTATTTTAAGAAACACTGAAGAGATGACATGGTTCATTTTTGGCAAACAGTTTTTACTAGAAACATATAATATACCTTCTCACATAAATATTTTATATAGACACAAACACTCACAATACTCAAACCTATGCCACATTCCAAAGCTCCAGTTCTGTTTAATCAGTGCAAGGAAAAAAAAAATAATAATCATTGGCACAGGAAGAATGGAAATGTGAAGTTTCTGAAACTTAAGTGATCAGACTATTTCTCTTGGGTCCTCACACTCCACTTAAATACTGACTCCCTCAATATGTTACCAGTTGTGTTCTTCTACCACAGTCACAAGGGCAAGCCAAGCCCATGCACATTCACTAAGAGCGTACTGCCAGCACAGGAGGGCATTGCAAGAGGAATCCAACTGCCATCCTGCCACTTACAGAAGCAATCACACCACTTTCTATGGAATCCCAGCTAAGATGGCTTTGTAAATTATTATCTAATAGGATTGTTGGTGTCAAATTGCTGGTATAATACAGGTAGGTGATTAAGCATCTGTGTCTGTATTTTTTGATTTACTTTGCATTTAGGTGGTACACCCACCATTTGCTGTTAACTAGAAGCAGACAACCTCAAGGGCAATATATCTAAACTTAACTATAGCAAGTCAAGAAAAACAAGTAATCAAGGAGTAACTTGAACCAACCACTTCAGAAACAGAATGTTTTGAAGAGGGGAAAAGGGGTGAAGGATGGTAAGGATCAGAATTGAGAAATGGTCTTGTCCCTGCCTATGTGCTACAGCTTTCAGAAGACAGTGAAACAGAACTTCAAGCTTTCCCTTCCCCTATAAATAAGAGACCTGACACAAGAAATAATACCAAACAACAAACTCGCACCACAAAACTCACTCTCCCCAACTCACACGTAGAGGTGGTTTTGGATTTGCAGCACCAAGGGTTGATGAAACACAGTGCGGTTCAGATTCTCTACTTCTTAAACTCAAAGGAGCTCAGGCCAATTCACAAATATAAAGCATATACTCTCTCACTTCACTGCAACAACAAAGAGCCTCCTCATTCTCCATGAAGTAAGGGGAATGAAAGAACTTTCCCAAAGGAAAAGCTAACACCGCTTTAGGCCTGAATCCCGATTAAAAAAAATAAACTGGTAGACTTTAAAACACCAACATACCAGAGTAAGTTCTCTAGTTCTTCCTTTGTTACTTGAACAGGCAGGACTATAGGGCATAAAAGCCACTGAAGTGTTCCCACATTTCACGTTTCTGATGAAAATGTTAATTAATTCAAGATTTATCACTTGGCATTCTTTGCTCACTTGCCTCATTTTGCCTGAGTTTCGGTCTGTATAAGTTGCACACTGCTTTGCCATTGCTAAATCAGGAATTAAAACATTCGTGAGGCACCTCGCCTGCAACACCACACACAGCCCAGGATAAAAAACAGATCCAACTCACCAAGACTGAGAAAGCCCCAAACAAATTCAGGCTTCCAGCATAGTAAATTGGTTTGATCCCATGCATAGGGAAGTAAAAACCATATGAGGTAACTCCTGTAAATTCCACCTCACTCTACCCAGTCAGCAATCCTAGGCTCTGTTCTCCAGCTCTCCGTGCAGGTAGTGCTCAGGATAACAAACAGCAGAACAAACATGGAATGATTTGATGCAGTGCTCTATAATGAACATACAGACATGGGCACATGGGACCCTCCACCACTATTCATGGAGACTCCTGCATTGTCCAGTGTCAGTCTCCCCTTGCATTTGAGCTGAGGTTAAAAACAGGCAGCACCTTCCAAGCCTCCAGCCTGTCCCCTTACACTTTACTCAGGCTTTCACGTCACTCATCAAACCTTATTGGAGTTGGAATCGGGTAAAAAACATCTTTTACAACCCACGTCCCCTCTACTCTTGTGCTCAGGAGGTTGCCAGGGCAGGCAGTGATTATGCAAATTACACTCTAAATTTCATGAAGTGGTACGTAGTACCTTTTTTTGTATGGCTACAGTGTCATGTCTTCATATTTAGAGATATCTGCTCTGTTTCTAAAGTGAATTTTAATATCCCTAGATATTTCAGAAAAGCCAAAGCTTTGTTTTCTCCAAGGCACACTACGGAACAGGACACACGCTTCTATGCCCAGCTTTGCAGCGATGCCAACAGAGCTACCACATTCCCGACCCAGCCAGCACAGAGACACAAGTGAAGAGGGGAGAAGGCTGTACCCAAATTTGGTGCACACACTAGGACGTCTTTGTAACAAATTAGAAATGAGGAAGAAGGCACAGTGAATGAAAAAAGTCTATTTATCTCTAAGATCAAACTCAGGAATACTGAAATATGGACTGCCTGTTAAGAGAAAATGATCAGCTGGGAAACTGTGAAGGGTCTGCGTGGAGCCCAAAGAGAATTAAAGTTCCTTACCAAACTCTCATAGGTCTCAAACTTTGGAGAAAGCTTACAGAAAAGAAAAAACCCAAAGATACTCCCCATGCAGTCAGTAGCGGCTTTTAAGGGAAATCTGAAGTATCAGTATCTGTATCTGCTTCCATTATGCATTTTGAGCTAGGACCCCAAAAGCTACATCTAAGGACCAGGTCGCACTGAGGGTGTTGATCCGGGATTAACACATGGAATAACAAGAAGCAAATAAGTTTCTAGTACAACTGGGTAAAAAAAAAAACAAAACTGAGTGTTCCTGACATAGTCAGATCCGCAGGAAAAATATTTTTCAGAGAACAAATAGAACTTTGGTAGCAACCAATGCTAAAGTGCGTCTTAATTCCTGTGCAAACACTGCTGTAGAGGCAGAAGCACATTTCAAGAGTGTTAAAATGCTCAGTTACATAATAACACATTACACAGTGAGGAGGTTCCAGTTACCTTCTCTGGTATCACACACAGTACAAAAGTGATGACAGAGACAGTGTTCCTAGCTTCCCTTTAGCACTCCAGCTCTCTTCCACCCACCTCCTGCAATCCAAGCATTAAGAGACACATCCAGTCTCCCACTGTGATCTGCAACATTCCCCTGTGAGAACAAAGCATATGTGGAAGGAAGATCTACATCAGATGGTGGGTCGTTCTGGCCTTACTGGCCAGATCAGCAAGGAACAGGCTGACAGGTTCTGAAAAGACTGTTTTCTCCTCAAACGTTTTTGCTCAGCAATGTGTCATCGCGTAAAGGTGGTGAGCACAGAGCTATTTTTAAAAGGGGCTTTTCTTTCAGCACAGTTACGGGGCTGTGGACACCCTGCCATTTCCCCGTGGCAGTCTGCAAGTGCAGTTCTTCTGGAATGCATTGATAAACGACGCAAAGATCAAATCCTTCTTCCCTCTCCTTGCCAAAAGGCCTAATCCCCTGTCTCAGAAGGGCCTTCTTCCTCCTAGCTGAGCAAGGCTTATTCCTCTATTGCACTGGGAATTTCCTAGTGCCAGTTGATCACAGCAAGCAGCAGCAGGAGTGAAGCTGGTGATTTCTCGTGCGAGTCACTCAAGATTTCAAGCCCATTTTTTCCATCATCTGCTCATACACCGTCCATGCCATCGCTGCCATCAGAGTCCGCCTGAGGGCACGGGGCACACCGCCTCGGAAAAAACCAACCAACCCAAAGTCCTGCAAAAGGAGATAAACAGCAATCCATCAGAATCTGCCTCTAGTCTTTTAATTTCTCATCATTTAGTACACAGAACAGCACAGGATATATTTCAGCCAGGTTCAGAGACCCAGATCAGTTTCTGAAAAACCCAGGCTTACACAGCATTTAATGTTTAGGAAAAAACTAGCACTGTGCTACACTGAGGGCTACCCAAGAAAGCAAGAGGAGCAGTGAGTGGAGAAGGGAATGCCAGGATGGGGACAATAGATGGGGAAAGCCACACTTAAGCCCAACGAAGAGAAGGTGAAGGTGTGATGGTTTCAAGACGCTTCAGAAAAATGACTTGTCCTTGTTTTAAAGCTTGGTATTTAGAAAAGTCACTTAGCTATTCTGTAAAAACCAAGATATGTAACTACTGAAGTAAAAAAACATTCTGAAATGAGACAAATGTACCATGTACAAAGAGACTTCTGTTTAGGAGTAGAGTTCAATATGGAAACAAAGCAAAACTGCCAAGGCAGGAAGGGAAAGGTGGGCTTTGAGTGCATCTCCATCTCATTCCTGGGATACAGATCTGGGCACTCATTTCTCTTTTAGTGTCCAAAGGGCAAAAAACTGTTTTGTAGCTGGCTTCTATCTGAAACTAGCATTTCACACTACATACTAAAGAAACCCTTTGCTCCAGTGTGGTAATCACAGAGGTACTTACAGTATAAACTACAGGCAGCAGCAGCTGTAAGAACAGCTCCTCCAAGCCTACACGTACTAAGCTAAGCTGAAATGAAGTTAAGATGAAAGAAGCAAAGCACTTTCCAGCACCACCAGTGTAAGAATCAATACATAACACACAGAACTGAAGTGAAATCATTCAACAGCCTGAAATGTAAGGCAGGCCTGCGATGTTTACTGGAATATGCCCTTTGTGCTCCAGTACTCTGAGCTCGCTTTCCAGCTCCCCATCATCTGTAATTTTGTGAAAACAGATACAGGACTGAAGAATGGCAAGAACGATCATGGAGCAAGTTTATTGCCTTGAAATCCATTCAAGAGGAGCAAGAAACACCTGAGTAGTGACAATAGCCTCTCTAATTACAAGGAAAAGCAACAAATGGACTTAAGCCTCTGACTGCTTTCAGATTATCAACAAGAGTACTTTCCAGTTATTACTGGACAGGTCCACACAAGTCAGGGACAAGAGATTCAGCCTCAGTCTCCCACAGCACGACCCACCTCAGCCTCTGAAAATGCTGATGCTGACTAAGCCTGACTGCAAGAGCATATCCAACAGTCACATTTGTTCACCTTCTTTAAAAAACAACTTTCTTATCACAGCTGTGCTTTGGGCGAGGAGATCAGAAGCGAGGCTGTGATTGTGCCTGTTAGAAGGGATTCATCTCACCTTGTAGATGAAGGCGATGGCCTGGCTCGTCCTGCGGTACTTTTGGGGGGACAGCTGCATGTGTGTTTTGATGACATCAGCAGGCTGCGTTGCCAGCGAGGCCAAGATTCCCGCAAAGATCCCACAGCCAAAATTCAGCAAGGGCATGAGCACTGGATCCACTTGGTCTGCAACAGAGCAAAGGGAATGCACTCAGACACAAAACAGGCCAGGAACACTCGGTGCTGCACGACAACACGAAAAGCTACTCAATTATTAAATCAACATTGGGGTCTAAGCCAAAATTCATGCAGGGTAGAGAAACATTTCAAGGGAAAAAGTGGCTAGAAGTCAAAAATTAGCACTATTAAAAAGCCTCGCTGGCTGGGCAACTGATTTTGCCAGAGACCAGAGAAGTTAAGATTGTGCAAGTGTTGCCCCAGCCAGTTCTAATACTAGAGAAACCCCAGGCTATTGGAAACTAATCAGCATTCAAGACAACCACCAACAGAAAGGACAGCTGAACACATCTTCTCTTTCAACTGCTCCCTAACCCACCTTACGAATTTTAGGGTTAATTTCCATTTATACACTGACCTGAGCTATAGGTCTACAGTTCTCCACAGGAAAATGCAAGTGTCCCACCTAAAGCCCTACAAGAGACTAATTTAACTACTTGAGGTCGAAACAAGCAGAGCATGAAAGCAGGCAACCGCAGGGGAAGATGTGAGAAAAGAAGCATTTCCCATTACAGCCCCCGAGGTTCAGCCTTACCCTGAGGTGTGAAGCTTTTGGTCTGTGTGTAGAACATCAGGTAGATCCCAGAGAAGGGTGCATCCCGCAGCAGCGTTGCAGTGAGCCCACTGAACATGCCACGAGCCCCTTCCATCTGATAGATATTCTTCAGAGCTCCATAGACACTCCCATAGCCAAATCTTCCACTCTGCAAAAGCAGACAACGGTCACCCGTGTGTCAGGCACGGGCCAAGGAGCCCTACAGACACCCCAAGGCCACTCTGTCCAAACAAGCGTGTGCTCCATGTGGTGGTTGAGATGGCAGCACAGAGGACAGCCCAAGGCAAAAACTGTCTTCAACCTACCTCAGCCTTAAAAACAACCCTTCAAGAAGGTAAAATAAGAAAGACACGTTGTATACAACTAAAACTTAAAAAAAATCTCAGGGTGAATTCTGTTTTATCTTACACTTGCCTAAATAATTAGTGTATGGCTTTTCCTGCACAATGTGTGAACCACTTGCCTAAATAATTAGCGTATGGCTTTTCCTGCACAATGTGTGAACCAGGGTGAAATCAGGACTACATCCCTGACTGAACTCAAGCGACAGCAACATTCTCCAAAAGTTTCTTTTTCATCATGAGTAAGGACAGAGCGACAGCAACATTCTCCAAATGGAAAAGTTTCTTTTTCATCATGAGTAAGGACATCATTAACAAGGAGCTAATTAGAAAGTCACACTCACCTCATATCGGGTCTTCACTACAGTCACCGGCAACATGCAAACCCCAGATACCGCACGCGCGGTGGCACCCAGAAAGACAGACTCCAGGGCTGTGGGTGAACGGTCCCCTAGAAACTTCTGCTTCATCATATACAAAGTGCTGAAGTAAATTCCAACCCCAGGGATGCATCTTGCAAAGGACTTGAGAAGAAACAGAAGCAGATGAAGAAAGAAAAAACACACAGAAGACAAAATGCACGACAGACTATTTCAGAGACGGTTAAACTTGACAAGGAAGCTTTGAACCAAAACAAAAAAGGAAAAAAAATTCACTGTAGTGATTTTTCCTCAGCTAACATGCTGAGGAAAGAAGACAAGGTAAATTTACAATTTACAGGGACAATTTACAACATTGAAAACCAACTTATTCAAACGATGCCAGGATTTCATACATTCCTCAACGGCAGTTTTCTAGGAACAAGATATTCCAAAAGAAAATTAGGTTGGTGCAGTTGCCAGCCTACATTTGCAATGGTATTCAAGTGTTCAGCTGCTCAGGGCTGCAAATCCACAGTGACTGCTGTGACCTCATCAGTGGAATTCACAACATCCACTCCTTAAGATAGGATTTAACCATTTAAATCACATGGTCTCATTAATAATTGTACAAGAGCTGGCTATTTAAATCTAGTCCATAGTTAGTAATGAACGGTAGGTTTATTTCTGTATTTTTTTTTCAAGAAGTCAGGGTTAAAACAGCCACTTACTGGAGAGACACCTTTCCACAGCCCCAGAAGACTCTCAGTACGAACAACCCTAAAGAGCACTGTCACCATTCCAGCACGACCAGACCTGAAAAGAAGACAAGATGGGAACTGCAGAGATGGCCTGTTTATGCTCTCTAGCAGCTGTACTGTGCAGCCACCCTCTTCCACTTGTATCTCTGTGCATTATCCAGCACCTCGGCGGTGCTCCTTCTAGACTCAGCCTGCTTTCCTTGGTCACTTGTTTCCTGACACATTCTGCTTTCTCACCGCTTGTAACACACATTAGAGGCCTCTCTTCAGCATCTCTAGTTGCTCACTCCCTTTCTTAGCAGCACTAGCAGTCAGAGTTGATGGGAGTAGCCTTCTCATGTGGACAGTTTATGTGGCAGCCACATACGATTTTTCAGGCAGAGGACACCCTGTGAAACTGCATGGTGGCCACTCCAGCAAACACCAGTCCCTCAAACAAATGCTCTGGATAAAAGTTATTAAAATAGTCTTCACAAGAGCAGCCATTTGCTCTCTTCTGGAGCAAAATGTAAGTCCTTCTCCATGCTATAAAAACATACCTCCAATTTCAGAAAGATTCTCAGTGTCTGAATTACAACCCTGAATCTCAAGCCCCAGCATGCAAATCAGACAGAATGGTGGAGCACGCTCACACACACCACTCATACACACCTCCATTCTCTCTCACAGCATCACAGAATGCTATGGGGTTGGAAGGGACCTCTGGAGATCATCTAGTCCAACCCCCTGCCAAAGCACGTTCAGCTACAGCAGGTTAGACAGGAACACATCCAGGTGGGTTTTAAATGTCTCTAGAGAAGGAGACTCCACCACCTCTCTGGTCAACCTGTTTCAATGGTCCATTACCTTCAAAGCGAAGAAGTTCCTCCTCATGTTTAGGTGGAACTTCTTATGTTCAAGCGTGTGCCCGTTTTCTCTTGTCCTGTCCCTGGGCACCACTGAGAAAAGACTGATCCCATTCTCCTGACACCCACCCTTTAAGTATTTATAAGCATTGATCAGATCCCCCCTCAGCCTTCTCTTCTCCAGACTAAAAAGACCCAAGTCCCTCAGCCTCTCCTTGTAAGAGAGATGTTCCAGGCCCCTCATCATCTTTGTGGTCCTACTCACCCATTCACAGCAGGCTGCAGAGTTTGCAGGCGGGTTTTCAGCAGGTCAAGGGGCTGGAAGAGGAGCGTGGAGCAAGTCCCACTGATAGAGCCACACACAAAGGCCTTTAGGACTGGATGCATCTGGAAGAGGAAGAAGAGGACTTTAAATTGTCATTTAATTAAGAATAGCACGAGAGGAAATATAGGAGCTGATATGTCACTTGCTAAGTAAGACTAGCCAAGGACTGCTGCTTAGAGCACAGGAAAGTCTTTCAGACCTTCTCAGAGCCCAATCAGGTTTTATTTGTGCTTTTTGATTCCTCTGTCTTTCCTGGGAGATTGTTCCAGAATCCCCTTGTAATTCAGTCCTTGAAAAGTTTTCTAAACACCTAAGGTTGGACCAGACGATCCCTGGTGTCCCTTCCAAGCCAGTATTCTACGAAATATATTAGCAACCATTTAATAGCCATTTAAAATGTCAAAGGAAACCTTTTCCAGCACCCTGCTAGCTATCTGTGCCTTAGCCCCGGTCCCATCCACCTCGGCTCGGCATCGCGCTGGCAGCGCCACCAACACTTCTTTCCCATTGAAGACCAAGGGCCCCCCACTGCCATGGGGGCTAGCGGAGCTCTCCCTTAAAACTGCCCACCACCCAAAATCTAGCTCAAACACACCCAAAGCACACCCCAGCCTGCTCAGCTAAAATCTGGCTTTGCTATCCACACCAGCTGCCTCTTGTTCATGAATCACAGAATGGTTTGGGTTGGAAGGGACCTCAAAGACCATCAAGTTCCAACCCCCTGCCCTGGGCAGGGACACCTCCCACCAGACCAGGTTGCTCCAAGCCCCATCCAGCCTGGCCTTGAACCCCTCCAGGGATGGGGCAGCCACAGCTTCTCTGGGCAACCTGTTCCAGGGTCTCACCACCCTCACAGCAAAGAATTTCTCTGAAGAAGGAGTTTCTACCCCACCTTCTCTACGGCGCCAGAGAAGACTTTTGCAGCACGGTGGTTTCTGAAGGGCCTTCCACCGCCGCCTTCCAGACACCTCAAAAAACCCCTTACCACCCTCCGGCCGCGCTGCATGAGCCGGGCCGCCCACCTCCCCACCGCCTGAGCCCGCCGGTGGGACTGCCCGGCAGTTTGCTGCCGCCTCACGGGGGCTGGGCCCGCGCCTCCCTCCTTCCCTCCCTCCCGTCCCTCAGGCTGCCCCGGGGGCCGCCTCCCAAGAACCGGGAAGCCTTTCCACGACGGAAGAGGGGAAGGGGCGCAGCAAGACGTCGTCCTTCCCCCCCCTCACCGCCGCCGCCTCCCACCCGGACCCTACCGCCGAGCGACCGAAGGGGGCCCGGCGACGACGGCCGGTAACCGCCGTCCCAAGGGCCGGGCCGCGCCTCAGTACCTCAGCCTCTTGCCCCGGCATCCCCGCGCCGCAGCCAGTGAGCGCGCCGGACGGCAGTGACGCAAGCAGTACTCCCCCCCGCCGCTGGCCAATCCGAGCAGCCAGCAGGGCGCGTGCGCACTCACTCCCCCCGCGCTGACCCACGAGCACCGCCCCCCCCCACCCCGCCCCTTCTCCCGCGGTCCGGGGCCTGGTGGTGCCGCCGCCGCCGCCAAGAGGGCCCGGCCCGGGCCCATCCCGTCGCTTCCTCCCCGGGGTCGCATTTTTGCCACCTCTCTTGGCTGTTCCGCAGCCAGTAGCAAGAGTCCCAGTGGGCTCTGACGGGTGCGGGCAGCAGGGGTCGGTTCATAACGGGTATTCTCCATGTCTTCCCTCAGCGGCGCCGCCCTACTCCCCCCGGCTTGCTGTGGAGACTGGGGGGGATTCAGAACCCCCAGCTTCTCCCTGGTGCTGCCTTACCACCGGTGTTCCCATCTGGTCTTCCACGTCCTGGGCCCGGAGCAGAGGAAGGCTGGGTTTCCAGAGCATGGAAGGCATGAGGTGCTAAAATGCCTGTTTATTTCAAGCCTTCAGAGCCCCGCATCTCGGCCGTGCCCACAGAGCCAGCCATTTCTTATCAGGGAAGCAGGAGGAGGCCGGGAGGAGCTTGCAGCTGGTTCCAGGAGCTGCTCTTCTGAGAATCTGGCTGGCCAGCTTGCCACAGGCCGGCCGAGGAAAGAGCAGCAGCTCCAGCCGAGTTGGGCTCTTCCTAGAAAGAAAATCCCCAGTGCAGCAATAGCCCTGGGCACAAAAAACTCTTCTTCTCTGAGAAAATGTAGCAGGCAGGCTAGCAAAAACTCTTCCACCATGGACCTCCACAGGGTACAACCTGCCTCACCATAGTCTTCACCACGGGCTGCCTGAGAATCAATTCTGTGGTGCCTGGAGCACTTCTTCCTCCTCCTCTTCCACAGACCTTGGTGTCTGTCACCTTTCTCCTCTCCCACAGCTGCTGTTTCACCTTTTTTACCCTTTCTTAAATAACGTTATCACAGAGACGCTACCAGTGTCACCGATGGGCTCAGCTTTGGCCAGAAATTGGTTCATTTTGGAGCTGTCTGGTACTGACTTTGTCTGACATGGGGACTTCACGTTTTTTACCCTTTCTTAAATAATGTTATCACAGAGACGCTACCAATGTCACCGATGGGCTCAGCTTTGGCCAGAAATCGGTTAATTTTGGAGCTGTCTGGTACTGACTTTGTCTGACATGGGGACACCTGGCATCTGCTTATAGAAACCAGCCTGCAACCGCCCCACTGCCAAAACCTTACCACATAAACCCAATACATTCCTCCCCTCGCCTCTGTGAGTCATGTGTTTAAGAATTGTCATTAAAACACATACTCATCACACGATCTACAATCTTCACAAACTTCACTCAACATCAACAAAAGAATTCCCCACACCAAAATGGCATCATCATAACGCTGACAAAAGTGGACAATTGACACGTGTTCCATCCCTCGTCCCTTCACCACAATTACAACAACAAAAATTCCCCACTATTATTACGCTAGATGCTCTCCAGCAAAGTTCAGTCAGTGTTTTGCTCGTTACCTCTCCCAAGAACTATCCTTATCTCAAATTTCTCATGCCCCATGTTGGGCGCCACAGAGGACTGTGGTGGGTTGACCCTGGTTGGTCGCCAGGTGCCCACCAAGCCACTCTTATCACTCCCCCTCCTTCAGAGGACAGGGGGGAGGAGATATGACAAAGGGTGTGTGGGTCGATATAAGGACAGGGAGATCACGCAGCAATTACCGTCGGGCAAAACAGACTCAACTTGGGGAAATTAATTTAATTTATTGCCAATTAAGCAGAGTAGAATGAGAAATAAGAACAAATCTTAAAAACACCTTCCCCCTACTCTTCCCTTCTTCTGAGGCTCAGCCTCACTCCCAACTCTTCTACCTCCTCCCCACAAGCGGCACAGGGGGACAGAGAATGGGAGATGTGGTCAGTTGGTAACACTGCATCTCAGCCACTTCTTCTTCCTCACACTCTTCCCCTGCTCCAGCGTGGGGTCCCACCCATGGGTTGCAGTCCTTCACGAACGTCTCCAACACAACTTTGCACGAGCAGTTCTTCACGAACTGCTCCAACATGGCTCCTTTCAACGGGGTGTAGTTCTTCAGGAGCAGACCAGGGTTTGTCCCCCACGGGAGCACAGCTCCTGGCAGAAAACCTGCTCCTGTGTGGGCTCCTCATGAGGCCACAGCCCTTGCCAGGAGCCCTGCTCCAGCATGGGCTCTCCACAGGCTGCAACTTCATTCAGGGTGCTGACCCCAGCTCTGGCGTGGAGAGTTCCACAGGCTGCAGGTGGCTGTCTGCTCCATTGTGGACCTGCATTGCAGTCCTTCACGAACGTCTCCAACACAACTTTGCACGAGCAGTTCTTCACGAACTGCTCCAACATGGCTCCTTTCAACGGGGTGTAGTTCTTCAGGAGCAGACCAGGGTTTGTCCCCCACGGGAGCACAGCTCCTGGCAGAAAACCTGCTCCTGTGTGGGCTCCTCATGAGGCCACAGCCCTTGCCAGGAGCCCTGCTCCAGCATGGGCTCTCCACAGGCTGCAACTTCATTCAGGGTGCTGACCCCAGCTCTGGCGTGGAGAGTTCCACAGGCTGCAGGTGGCTGTCTGCTCCATTGTGGACCTGCATGGGCTGCAGCGGGACAACCTGCCTCACCTTGGTCTTCACTATGGACTGCAGTGGAATCTCTGCTCCAGCACCTGGATACCATGGACTGCAGTGGAATTTCTGCTCCAGCACCTGGAGGACTTCCTCCCCCTCTTTCTTCAACTGACCTTGGCATCTGCAAAGTTCTCACATGTTCTCACTCCTCTCTCCTAGCTGCTGTTGCGCAGCATTTTTTACCCTTTCTTAAATATATTATCACAGAGGTGCTACCAACATCTCTGATGGGCTTAGCTTTGGCCAGCAGCAGGCTGGTGGCCAGTTTGCCTTGTTCTTGGGCTCCCCTCAGACAGAGCTTCCTGCTGCCATGCAGGGCACAGCCAGGGTCTCCTGACAGTGGCATTTGGCTGTTTCTGTCCCCTGTGAATGAGGTGCAAGTGGCCTGTGTCACTGCCATGTGTGATGCCCACTGGTGTCTCATCTCCTCTGGCCAAAGCCTCCCCCATAGGAAAAGCCGGTGACGGAACTCGGTGAGCTGCAAGAAGAGGTGCCCTTTGGCATCTCCGGCAGGGGACAAAGCCTGACCCCAGGAAGGCCTGTGAAGCCACCACCCATGCCGTGGGTGCAGCGATGGCTCCAAGGGTGCTCTGTACTCCTGTGTCTGCACCAGCCAGCACAGGCACCAGAGGATGTCCTGCAGCAGGCTCTGTGCAAATGCAGCCTGCTCCCCTCTCGCTCAGGCTCGCTGAAACACCTCCCCCAAGCACGATGTTTGTGGTTTCAGCATCCCAGGTGTCACCTTCAGTCCCAGCAACCACGTGGGGTGGCTTGTCAGCTTCTCTCCTTGCTGCGCTGGGAAATTCCTGGGCATTTCACACCACCCCAGCAGTCCTGGTGACGCTGGGGCTGCTTGTTCCTTGTGCTCGGGATCTCAACTCGAGAGGTACATAACTGCCTAAGGTGCCAAATTCCTCTGTGGCTGCCACCTGGTTTTCCACATTGCATAATTCCTGGGTGTCTTCTCCATCACCAACACTGACAAAGACTTGAGTGCCATTTTAAACCAGCAAACAGATAGTGGAGATGCCACTTCAACACTGCCAGCAACTCCTATGGCGGCAGAATTTGTTTCTGGTTTAGGTTTCTGGTTTCAGCTACTCCAAGAGTTAATACCCAGCAGAGCTTGGATGTCAATTGGACTATTCTATGCACATTGCTTGATTCACACGTAAAACTTTGACCCAATATCCCACTTCCTCCCACAGCTAAAGAAAGCCAGCCACTGCCACGTGTGAAATAGCTGCCCATTTTCTCAGTTCACAGAGATTTATCCTTCTGCCTTTGCAGCGATGTTGAAGGAAGGTGGGCATTCAGGGGGGCTGAGAGAGATGGGGAACTCCAGCAGCACATCTATGGACTGACACTTGGTGAGGTACTGTTTGCTCTAAACCAAAAAAAAAAATAAGAAGGTGATGTGACTTGCCTGAATTATAGTAACAGCACGGGGCTATGGTGAGGAGCGGCAATATTTAGCAGAGTTGGTGGAAATCCAGTGGTGTTCAGGGCTTTACTTCAGTGTTAGTCTGTGAGAGCGTCCTGCAGGGTGCATGTTTTGTGAAGGAAGGTTGACACGGACTCAGCAGTGTTAGGGTTACGTTGGACTCAATGTATCTCAAAGGTCTTTTTCAACCAAAATGATTCTATGACTGATTCTGTGACTGGTTCCGTTGGGTATTTCTGTGGGTGGGCGAGTGGGTGCTGGGGGAAGGTGCCTTCCAAGGGAAAATGTCAAAGGAAACATGGTGCCCTTTGCCATCGCTGGCTATGGGCAGCATTGGGCCGTCCCCTTCAGATTTCTTCACCAAAAATCCTGGGGGCAGAGGAAAGACAGCAGTGCTTCCCCTCTCCCAGCCACGGGGGCTGCAGAGCAAGGGCTTCAGGTGAGGGATGAGGGCACTTTGCAGACGCATGGGGGAAATTGCACGTCTCTTCAGCTGACGTTGGTATCAGTGCTCAAAGTGAAAAGACATAGATCATTTAGAAGATAAACGTGTTTCCTTTTCTCAGAGTGTCAACGAAAGAGGTGAACTCTTTGGCTTGGGGCTTTATAAGTCTTTAATGTAACACATATCGCACAGAGGAAAAGGTATTTTATGACTGTGCACTGCTACAGTGAGGACCTTGCCTGGGACTTGTCATTGCAACACAAGCTAAGGTAAATACTGCCAGCAAACAAGTGTGAAGGTATACCCACTTCTTAAAAACCTGTGAATTAAAGGCTGCTGCTTTTTTTTTTTTTTTTTTTTTTTTTTTCACTCTTTCAGACACAGTGTTGGATTATGGAGGAGAACTTGACCCACCTGCTGGACGGAAGGGTCTCTGAGGACGTGTCGGTGAGTCGTTCCCCACCAGGTTGCTGCCCTGCGAGCCGAGGCCAGTAGCACATCCCAGGGGTCTGGGTTTTGCCCAAGGGGACACATAGCACTGGTAGGGACAGGGAAGGTTTAGAAGAAATCGGTGTGATTGTTGTTCTCTGGACAAAACGGTGAGTGAAAATATCTTTGGCTGATGAGACTGGGGGATGTGCTGCCACCCATCTTCCTCCTTAGCTGCCTGCTGTCACAGATGCTGCCCAGGGATGTGGTGGTTGATTCTGGTGGGGCTGCGAGGGGCCAGGGAACAGGGAGGGGAAACGTTGCTGCTGGTGGTGCTTCCTGACAGGTGCCAGCAGGGCAAAGCTGCTGGGGTTGAAAGGAAATCCATCTGTCCCCATTAGCAAAGTCTCGGTGAGCATAAGCTGCTGCCAGCAGCTGCTGCCAGCGGCACAGGCCAAGAGGGCAAAATTCCTGCTGGGGAGGAGGGAAGAAGGGGCAGAAACCCCCCATCTGCTCTTTGGGAATTTGCCCCTCAGGTCAGAGCTGCCACTGCTGATCTCACTCAGGGTGGAGAGAGCGGGCACCGTGCAGCACCCACGGGTGACCTGTATGTGCGGGTGCTTTTACAGCTGAAAACCTGCTCGAACCATCTGGGAATGCTGTGCAAAAGTAACTTGTCCCAGGAGGGGTATTTCTGACACTCAGCTAACTGGAAACGCAGCTTTTAGAATCATAGAATCATAGGAGATGAACGTTTACATGTCAGTTTACATGTCAGTTCCTCCCCGAGCACTGCTCCCTTTCTCCTTTCTGAAGGAAACATGGAATAGTACCCTGAAACCTTTGTCAGGGGCTCTCAGCCCATTTGGTTGCTGGTTTTGGGATGCTCCCTGGCTCTGGCCCCAGTACCCCGCCACATCCACCTGGACTGCAGGCACGGGGCTAGGCACCCCACATGGAGCCAGCGTGGGGATACTGGTAACCTCTGGTTTACCACCACAGCTGCATTTTCCTTGACCTTCTATGCCCTTCTGATGCAAGAACCTCATCTTGGATCTTGCAGGGGAGGACTGGTCACTCCTGTTCATTCCTCATTCTCATCCTCCAGCGCAGCTGAGGCACAGCTGTTTTGTCCTCATGCAGCTTGGTGTGAGCTGACTTGTGCCCACTGCATTTACTAGGAGAGTAATTTGGGCCTCATGAACTTCATTGTCTTTGAACAGGTGGGTTACATGCCATCAACACCTAACTCCTCTGCAGCCTATGAGTACGGCTTCTACCCAGAACTGGACATCAACTGTGACTTTGAAAATATTCCAGCATTTGCATCTACCTTTTTTCCAGTCCTGTACTCCCTGTTGTTCGTGATTGGTCTTGTGGGAAATGCTTTGGTCGTTTGGGTCCTAACAGTCTTCAAGCAAGTCAGGGCAATGACTGATGTGTATCTGCTGAACCTCGCCATCTCTGACCTCCTCTTTGTTTTCTCCCTCCCCTTCTTGGTTCAGTACTCAATCAGGAGCCAATGGACTTTCGGAAATGTGATGTGTAAAATCATCAGCTCAGCTTACTTCATTGGTTTCTATAGCAGTGTCTTCTTCATAACCATCATGAGTGTCGACAGGTACTTGGCCATTGTCCGGTCTGTCTACGCTCTACAGGTTCGGACAACCACCCATGGGGTTGTCACCAGCCTGGCCCTTTGGGCAGTCGCCATTTTAGCATCAGCCCCAGACTTCATTTTTTTCCAGGCAATGAATGACAATAACCAGACTAAGTGCCTCCCTCACTATCCCGACAGCAGCAATGGCTGGAAGACTTTCAGTAATTTTGAAGTCAATGTCCTGGGGTGGCTGATCCCTGTGGGTGTCCTCATTTTCTGCTACTACAGCATCTTGAAAAACCTGCAGAAGTGCCATACTCAAAACAAGTACAAAGCAATGAAACTGGTGTTTATTGTTGTCATTGTGTTCTTCCTCTTCTGGACCCCTATCAACGTTGTGCTTTTTCTGGACTCTCTGAAGAACATGTACATTATTGACGACTGCCAGACAAGCCAAAGGCTAGACTTAGCCATGGAGCTGGCTGAGGCACTGTCCTTTGTCCATTGCTGCCTCAACCCGGTCATCTATGCCTTCGTGGGTGAGAAGTTCAAGAAGCATCTTCATGAAGCTTTCAGAAGATACGCACGTTTTCTGTTGATCTGCAAAGACTACAGTGGTTTTGATCGTTGCGGCCTGGACAAGCATTCCTCTGTGCACGCAACGTCTTCACAGTCATCTTTTGTTGACACCATCTTGTAGAGCTACAAGTGAAAAACTTTCATCCTGAACAGGTGACCTGAAGTTGAGAAATTGTCCCAGCAGGACATCCACAAGGATGCATGGTTTGGACAGCCTTTTAGGACAGGAATCATAGAATGGGTAAGGTTGGAAGGGACTTTAAAGACCATTGAGTTCCAATCCCCCTGCCCTGGGCAGGGACACCTCCCACCAGACCAGGTTGCTCAAAGCCCCATCCAGCCTGGTCTCGAACACAACCAGGGATGGGGCAGCCACAACTTCCCTGGGCAACCTGGGCCAGTGCCTCACCACCCTCATACTGAAAAATTTCTTCCTGATATCTAGTCTAAATCTCCCCTTTTCCTGTTTGAAGCCACTACCCCTCGTTCTGTCACTACAGGAAAAGTGGAAGCAGCTGCTCGAGCTTGCTATTATCATGGTTGCTTTGGTGTTCTTACTCTTTAGCGTGTTTTTTAGCATCTCCCTCTCCTTCCTTTGTCATGTCCTGCCCTGCCTGCTTTGTGAACGCGAGGCCGAAATTACAAGCAGACTCCCACACTCTCTGAGCAGCATGGAGAGGTGCCTCAGAAACCTTTCTTCCCCCACTTCAGATTCAGTGCTGAAAGGAACTGTTTATGTTTCTGAACTCGGGACACTTGGCCGCTCCTTCTCTCATCTCCAGTAGAGTGGATTGGCTTGTAGGCAGGGACAGAGCTCACGGCAGGAGAGGGAACCCACTCTTTGGAGGGAAAGGGTGCCCAAGTTTAAGGCATCCTGCCTGGGTCTGGCTCCCAGTTGACAGATCTGAACAAGGTTTCCAGCCCAGAAAGAGCTTAGTGAGTGAATAATTAGATAAGCAACAATAAATAAATGCTGTGCATGTGTTTTGTTGAAATCAATGTAGAGGAATATCCAGGTATGATCCTGACTTCTCATCTGTTACAAGGGCCTTCCTGGACTGGAAGGATTTGGAAGCCGTAGCCTATAAATTACGCTGTGGGTGTCAAGAAAAAACCCATATGATGAGTGGAGAAAGAGTTACCAAGAAAAAAAAGGCAGAAGAGTGGAAAAAATAGTGTGCGAGTCACATGCAAAAGCTTCCTGTGGACCCACTGGCTGGTGAGCCACAGGCCAGGGTGGTGGCTGCTCTTAGCAGAGCTGCTGGCCAAGGGGCTGATTGTTCTGCAGATGCCCAAAACAGGATGGAGAGAGACACGAACCAGGGTAGCACACCGTGCATCCTGTAATACAGGTGGTAGCTAAAGCAGTCAGCAGTGGCTGGTTTGAGTGGCCAGAGGCTCTAGAGGTGCCCAAAACCTGGACGTCACTCAGGGTTCCCCACAAGGGAAATCTTTGGACACTTTAAGCAACAGATGTGCCAGTGTGGTCACTGGTCTTGAGCATACGGCTGGGGTTAACCTCCCAGTTACTGTTCCAACTTGGTAGCTTTGAAAGACTACTTTGAAATACTTTGAAATACTTTGAAAGATTTATATGTGAATGGTTATCCGTGGATGTACATATAGATGTACATATTGATACATATATACACATGCACACATGTATATATATACACACATATATGTGTATACATATCTTTTTTATATATACAAATATCAATAAGTAAATGCGATGGCATTCTGAAGCTTGGACTATGGATCTATTTCTCTCTACAAGATATCACCATATTTGAAGTGTTATAATAAAGATACTACATGCAGTGTGGTTGCACAATTCTTACATATAAGGGCATATTTCATTATTAATTCTTTCAGCTTGTGCATTTTCTTCTGTCCTGGGCAGTTCTACAAAACTGACAATCCCTCCAGCTGCCTCTTCTCTCCCTCCTCTCTCTCCCTCCCTCCCTCTTCCTCCTCCCCTGGGAAAAAGCAGCAGAGAGTGGATTATCTTTCATTCTAGAAATTTAATTTCCTGTAAGAATCTACCCTTGTAGTGTTTCTACACATACTGAGTACCTTCGGGCTTACTTCCTAGAGCAGAGGAGAGCAAACCACAAAATACAGTTCTTTCAAACCACCACTCTTCTTTGGGTAGGATTTACTGTTATTAACGTGTACTCCTATTTGCAACCTGCAAGGTGCAGCCTTTTGCAAGAAGGAGCCGGTAAACAATATGTAAGAAATACACAATGCCTCATGTGGGCCATGACACACCTTCTCCAAATTGTAAAGCAAAGACTGTGACCAGAGGAGAAGGTTGAGCTGCTGCCTGGGTCCCAGCAGCAGGATCGCAGCCGGGCGCAGCAGAGCAGCTCTTGCCTTCAGGTGCCTTGCCACCCTTGGGCAACCAGGCTTATTTTTTTAATTTTTTTTATAGGCAAACACTCAGATGCTTGCCTAGAGGATTCACCAAAATTCAGGACAAAGCCAAAGGGTGGTGGGCAACAGGACAGCACCAGCTGTCTCCCTCCCTTGCAGATTCCCGGTGTGAGCCCTCTAGATAGGACCCTGCTCAGCCAAAGCACAAGAATGATTTCTGCAGCCCCACAGCTCTGTCCTGCAGCCCTTCTATCAGCAATTTGGGGCAGGTGCTGCAGCCCATTTGCCCAAGCTGGCAAGAGGATGGCCTTGCCCTGGCAGCGCTGGGCATCTCTGCTAAGGGACATCTGCCTCTTTTCAGAGGTTCCAGTGATTGCTCCGCAGCCGTTGGAGCAAGGCTGTGACCCAGGGCTTCCCCACAAGGGCTGTAATCCAGTGGTGTGAGGGCAGCATTAATGTGCTGCGCCTTCTTTGGAAAGTCTTTTGCATTTCTTGTTCTCACGAGAGTCTAAAGGGCATCTTTCCCCTGCTGCTGCCTCAGCCCCTCTTGCAAAGCCATCCTCCAGCAGCCAGGCAGGAGATGCTTTCTGCGGCTCAAAGGATTTCCTGCTGGAGGTAGCTCCCTTCCTCCATCGCAGCAGCAACACCAGGAGCCCTGAGCTGGACCTGACCTCAACTTTTGGCAGCCCGACAGCTTTGAGCTGCTAGTGCTGCCTTCCTGTGCAAAGGGAGAAGGTGAGACCCGCATCCGGAGGCTGCAGCGCTGGCAGAACCCGCCCTGTCTCACTGCGGGTGGCCAGGGAAGGAGCATCCCTGCAGGTCTCAGAGCTCCTCTCCTTTCTGAAGGGACAAGCCTGGGAGCAGTCTGCTGCCCTGCCAGCGTCTGGGAGGGCACTGAAAGCACAGGAGAGCAGGAGGCATCTTCCTGCCTCTGTGCAAGCTGCTGGGGGCAGCTTGAGGGGAACGTCAAATTGTAGGGTCGTCCCAAGAGCTGGGAGTGCAAGAAGTACCCACCTGCTGAGGCTGGACCATCCTGCGCAGACCCCGTGCCTGTTCACCTGCTTGCATACAAAGTTCTTGTATTGTTTCTGCTCACATCTGCTGCTTAGCTTTATATCCTGGTCTTGCTTTTTCTTTTTGCTGGGATGATGCAAGCTAAAGGGGATTCAGGATGACATTGGCACATTAAATAGTCAGATACTCTCTTGCTCTGGCTTCAGAGTGTCATCTTAAAACAGAGATCAGAGTAATTGTTACCCACATTCAAGCTTAAACGTAAAATACATTACTTGTTTTCTTTTGATTCTTTCACGTTATTTGCAAAATAGGGAGCAAAAAGGAGTGAAGTGAATAAAAGCTGTGTTCCTGGAGGAAATGTGACCCTCCTACCTGTGCCATCCTATATATTCTCCATGATACACCAATAGTGTTTGCCAAATTAGGACCCTTGGGGTAATGACAGGGAAGGAGCACAGCATCCATCATAGTCAGAGTATTAAGTTCAAATTAATTCAAGTTTAGAAGGTTGCTGTGAGACCACTGAAGGTCTGGGTATGGGACCAGCACTGCTTCAACTCAAAACCCTCAGCCACCCTATCCTCGCCTGAGGAGACGCTTCTTTCCTAGAGGCAGGCAGGAAAAGTCTTCCTCAACTAGATTATTATGTTCTGTTCAAAAAGGGGGAAAGTGACAAGGAAAACTACTCACCACCATCACTTGTGTGTCTCGAGAATCTTTCCATCCGTTGTATCTCTGCAGCTCGGGGGGCAGACTTTCAGAAGTTAAATAAGTAACAAAAATTGGTCCTGCCGTACGTGCTGCTTTATCAGAATTCAGCCTCTTAAACCTGAGGGCATTTGTTAGAAAGATGGAGGCTTTGCCTGGTGCCCCCCACTCTGCTTTGCACCCTTGGATGGAAAGGTCCTTGCCAAGCCGGGTCGTTGCAGCGGCATCATTTGGGCTCACCTTGTAGGACTGTCACTCGCTGCAGCACCCAAATCTGTGCAGCAGCTGCAGAGGGCAAAGAGCATGTTTGAGGACACGTGCTGTCGAACCACACCAGCAAAAAGTGGGATATATGAGGACGCACTTGCTTACGTTGTTGCTAGATCCCTTGGGAAATAGCGTGCAGTGGGACATGGCGGATTCTTCCGTCTCTCTCAGCTCTGAGCTGCAGGACTGCCAGCTTAGCACAGGGAATGATGGTCTCAGCATCTTCTTCCAAAACAGCATCCCAAAGTGTGAAACGAGTCCACATCTGGCTTTTTCTGACATCACGCTGAAGCCTTCTTCCCAAGGCAACACGGAGACAACACTAATTAAACCCTTGGCAGAACCTTTGCATTTCAAGTCACTCGTTCAGGCCAGTGGATGCAGTCTGGGGTCGACGATGGGACCTCCTGACTTGATCCTTTCTGGAGGAGTCCCTTCAGCCAGCGGTGCAACTCTGCCTCTTTCTGCTGTGGTAACATCCAGCTACACCCGGCGGTCAGAACTGGTCAAAAGTTTTCCAAGGGAAAAAAAAAAAAAAGAGAAAGATTAACGAAGGGTATTTGTGTCCCACACCTCTCTTGGCCGACAGCTGCTCCTGTGCCAGGGGGGCCTCCATTAGCAACGCACAAAACTCATAAAACCCCTGGTAATTGTCTCCAGGATAATCCTGTTTTTCCTCTTGAAAACCCTGATTTATTATACCAGTGATGAAGCACCATGGAAATTGCTAACTGTGCCTGGAATGGATCCAGAAAAGATCATGACAGAAAAAAAAATAAACGTTGATATCAAAACCTCTCCGGTTGTAACTCTACAAATCATTTGAGTAAATGATTCTTGACAAGACAATAGGATAGGAGGAACAAGGGGACCTAAAACCAGGTAGCAGCAACTTCAGTGGGCTGATTGCCCAAGAAACTTGGAAATGGGTCCTTAAGGTGAACTTGACTAATTATGAGATGAAAAACACTCCTGTAGGTGTTAGGATACCCACCTCCGCTTGAAGACCCTGACCCACCAAGCCTGCACAGTAAAATTAAGAGACCTTTAACTGAAGACAAGAACATTTTATACCAATCAGCTTCAAGATAAGGAATTATCAGCACCAGTAAAAAGTTGATAAACAATGGATATGTTAATTATGCTAATTTAAAGCATATAAGTGAATGACTGTTTCAATGCTGGGTGTGCTAGCTTCGCAGAAATACCCCCTAGCACCCTCTTCTGCACAGAACTGGTAATAAACAACTAATACCTCGACCCTGTGTGTTATTGGCTTGCACATCAGGTAAACAATCCCTCGAGTTTTGGGACAACAACATGACTTTAGATATTCTGTCCAGATGTGAGAAAAAAAATCGTGAAATAGCAAGCAAATTATGTCCTTAGTCTGAATATGTCAAATTTAACTGTAACGTGTGGGCTGACGCATTTTTTGGCTAATATTTGTACCTCAAAGGCAGCAAATGATGCTGGCAAAGCAAAGCTGCTGCTGCACTACACCGGTTCTGACGTACGGCTTCTGCATAAATCTGTATTTCAGCTGAAAACCCACACGGTACCGAGCCAGGTCACAGAAATCCCCACCTCAGCACAGCAGCACTGTGATTTGGGCTCCCACAGCCTCTGCTGACGTGGGCATCTGCCGGGGCCTCGTGCTCTCCTCTCGTGGCCAGCCGGGACTGTCCATGCGGGTCCAGTCTGCTTTTCAGCCGTTGGTGCGGTGAGGGTAGCCCTAGAGTCAGCAGCTGGGTCAGACCTACCATCTAGGATGAGAGACATGCAAGAGAAGAGCATACTACCAAGCCACGTCTGCTGTGTTACCCCAGTAAACACTGGTTACCACATCTGTCCACCATTAGCTGCCCAGACAACCATGCCTGTTCTAGAGGATTCTGCAGTTCAGGTTCAGGGGGGCCTTGAGAACAAGGTTACCATGCCTTCAGCAGTCCATTTTTTTCTTTTTCTACAGAAAAAACCACCTCAAACAAACAAAAAACAAAACCCAAACCAGGCTGTTAACCAATGAAGTGCATCAAAGGCAACCATTCCTCAAAGCCCTAACCTTCTGCTGTCCCATACTCTGCAGGGGCAAAGCACAGCCCAAGCTTCAGCTCTGCCAAAGGGAGCCAACACACCAAGAAGCAGAGGAGAGTGGAAGGTCTCATCTCTCCATTTCCTAACAGCTCAGCAGCACCTCGGTAATCCAGCATCATGACTGGCAGGGCATGAATATGCTCCTTGATCAAAGACACCATGGTCCTCTCTGCCATGGAGGAACAGCCCCAGTCTGACTCAAGACAGTGACCTGGAGGGATGAGGCTCCCTCTGCTGGGTTTTCCTGCAGAAGTGAGGCACAGAGATGATATCTGCGAGTGGTTGGGTATGTATGTGATCAGCTGGTGCCCACAACAGCACCAAAAGCTGCCGGGTGGTCTCTGGGCAGGCAGCAGCTCTGCTGCAGGAGAGCACAGGAGGAACAGGACACTGCTGCGGCAGGGATGCGCCTCTAGAAGTGCCTCAACCCAGCTGACAGAAAAGATAGAGGAGAGTTTTGGAGGAGAAATTAAGAGAAGGGGGGGAAAAAAATGTCCAGCAGGGTTCAGTGCAGTCACAGCTGTGTCATGGTTCTGTGCTGCTGAGATGTGAAGGGCATCACTGCATCAGAGAGCTGCAGGGGGACCCAGGGGCTCCATCCCTGCTCACTGCCCAGCCTTAGAGAGCATTTCCAAAGGATACAGCCTGAACGACACAGCTCCCAGCTCCGTGGCAGTACTGGCTGACAGGAGGTCACAGCTGCCTGGGTTTTGCTCCTGTCCCTCCGCTTGAAAGAAATGCAGAAAAACCTGGCAAGGCTTCAGGCTAGAAGAGCTCTTTCTTGGGACGTGAGCCCAAGTTGCTGCTGTTGCTTTTCTTGAGGAATCATAGAATGGTTCAGGTTAGAAGGGACCTCAAAGATCATCGAGTTCCAACCCCCCTGCCCTGGGCAGGGATACCTCCTACGACACCAGGTAGGGTAGCCCCATCCAGCCTGGTCTTGAACTCTTCCAGGGATGGGGCATCCACAACTTCTCTGGGCAACCTGTTCCAGTGGACCATAAGGTCTCCCTGGAGCCTTCTTTCTCCGGGCTGAGCAACCCCAATTCTCTCAACCTGTCCTCACAGCAGAGGTGCTCCTTCCCTCTGATCATCTTCATGGCCCTCCACTGGACCCATTCCAACAGGTCCATGTCCTTCTTGTGCTGAGGACTCTAGAGCTGGACACAGTGCTCCAGGTGGGGTCTCACCAGAGCAGAGCAGAGGGGCAGAATC
The DNA here is from genome assembly GCF_001431845.1 of Calidris pugnax. NCBI lineage: Eukaryota > Metazoa > Chordata > Aves > Charadriiformes > Scolopacidae > Calidris > Calidris pugnax. The sequence goes on from NW_015090772.1 coordinate 695,659, forward strand.
ACCTCCCTCAACCTGCTGGCCACACTTCTTTTGATGCAGCCCAGGATGTGGTTGGCTTTCTGCCAGAGCACAAACATGAAAACAGCACAAGTGTCGGTTGTAGCTACACCCAGCGACACGGTGCCATCACCATTCAGCTGTGGCTGGCAGCCTCAGGGAGGAGAACAGGCAGTGGCCTCCTGAGCTCAGCAGCTGTCAGGAGCACTTCCAAACATACCATTCAGGCTTGTGAGCCTTGCCAGGGTTGAAATCTGCTCCTCACGACGATCATTTGGATAAGCTTTTGGCGCGCCTTCAAAGCAGAAGTCAAACATGATGCAAACAGCCACGGTTTACAGTGAAAGTTAGTTGCAGGACCAAAATGTCCCAGCAGGTGCTCTGCATAGCAGAGAGAGTCAAAACAGAACCATATATGCTCTTTTACCATCAATGTATGGATGCTTGCAAGTTTATGTGGACATAGCATCTCCATAACATCTCCACACTAGCCCTTTTTCTCCCTATCTGCAAGGAATTAAATCATAGAATCATAGAATGGTTTGGGTTGGAAGGGACCTTAAAGATCATCAAGTTCCAACCCCCCTGCCCTGGGCAGGGACACCTCCCACTAGAGCAGGTTGCTCACACACACCCTCAGGGGACATTTCTGCTGGCTCTCCAAAACCACGTTGTGCATCTGCTTACTCATTCCAGCTCTGCCACAGGCTCAGCTGTAACTGCTTTCCGCTTGAGCAAAGCCATATATCAAAGAAAAAAAAAAAAACCTCATGCAGCTCTGGCAAGTCTCTGCAGTCCGCAGAGGGAAGCCCTGGTGTCACAGCACTGGGAGAGAGGAGATTCCCTCTGGGAATTCCCTCTGGGACCCCCAAGCAGCTACAGTTGCCCATCAGTCCCGCAGAGGAGACTTCAGAGAAGCTCTTGCGAGTCAAGACAATCCCTTTCTGTAGACAACCACCACCATCAGGCTTTCCCACAAAGAAAGGCAGGGTGTGCTGTGGAGAATGGTGTTTCGATCGTTCAGGGCAGGTGTTTCTTTACCAAGTGCTTTAGAGCTGGAACTTGCCAGCGCCTGCCTCCCCGAGCTGACCTGGCAGCCTGGCCGCAGAGCAGGAGGAGATGCTGCTGGTGTGAAAGCACCACCAGTCTCTCCAGGTGTTGAGAGAAAGAAGTTTTCAAATTTGGAAGGCAACTCAGAGAGAGATGGAATTAAAAAAAAAAAAAAGAGGCTTTTTTTTTTCCTCTTCTGCCCACTGTGTCCTTGCAGAGCACATCCTTTGCTCTTTATTTCCTATTCTGAAACCCTCCTGGTGCCTTGCAGTTGGGAAGTCAGCAAGTCCTATTTAGCCCTTCCCAGGAAAAGTCTCTCTGCTTACAAGGGATGCAATGCCTCTTTGTCTGGAGAAACAGAAATGCTTTTTCCTCTCCTTCAGGTATGAGTCAGAATGAAAGTCTTTCCAGCAGCTCTCTCAGACTTCCTTATCCCTGAGCTGTACCCTGAATACCGGAGGGTGACCAGAAGTAAAAGATGAAAGCAGAGATATTTCTTGAGGTTGCAACTGTCTTTCAGGCGGCGTTAATTTCATACCTATTCATCTCGCCCTAGAAGCCCATACCATGACAAGGAGCAGCACTCTTATCTGGGGTTACCACTAACAGCAGAATACAACCGAAAGCATTTTCTGCCTCCTGGGGAGATCTGCTGAGGATGTCTGTAACTTGGTTTCTCTTTATTTGAAGTCCTCCAGTTAAAAACCGAGTGGGTACTCCTTTTAGCAAGTCTGGTTTCTTCACGAGGATGTGAAGACTGCCTGCTCTGTGCGCAGTCCCAATTGAATTCTGCGCAGCACGGGAGGGAAGAGGTTGGTGACCACCTTCAGGGAAACCCAGCTGCAATGAGGTCTTTTCTACCAGGAGGCAAGTGATGGCTGGGGACTGCATCTCCTGCTGCTCCATGGGCAGCCCTGACCCTGTTTGGGAGGTTTTTGCCCGCAAAGGGGAACGCCAGAGGTGATGTGCTGAGTGCTGCAGACCCAGGAGCAGGTACCTACCAGCAGGAGGGTGGCTGTGGCTCCCTGGGCTCTGGCAACCCACGATTTACAGGTCAGCAGCAAACCAGCTTGGGGTCTGCAGGTCCCCAGTGGGGAAGCTCCTACTGGATTACCCACATCTTTTTTCACAAGGCTTGTCTGCAGGAGGCAGTAACTGGGGAGGACACAGTCCTTCATCGTGGGAGGCAGGTTGAGATTTTGGTGTCAGACTAGATACCATCAGGCTATCACTGGCATCAAAGAAGACTTCATTTGCCTCTCTGAATCTTACAGTTCTCACACAATGAGAACGTTTCCTTAGTTCCGTATACCAGAAATTATCTTTCTGAAAGTTGAAAGTTTGTAATCTTGGCAGTCATAGTTCCTACTTTCAGTGTGTGGGAAGAAACTGGCCACCAGCCTTTTCATGTTTTCCTGAAAAAAAACCGCGGAATTCTTTACACCTATTTTGGAAGAAGGAGCAGGATGAGGCTGCTGGCACTTGTTGGAGAAAAAGGTGAGTTTTTCAAAATCTGCTGCTCTGCCTTTTACTATTCCCTCATCTTTAAACTTTATTTTCAGCAGTGTATCTTTGCTGTTCCTGGCTAACACCTAACCAGCCATGGGTTCCCTGATTATTTCCGTGGGCGCGTGTCCTCCCCACACGGCAGACATCACTTGCGTAATTCGGCTGATGTTGGAGGCCCACAGTTTGCCTGGCAACTCGCCACACCAATCAACAAGCTACAGCACAGACAACCTATAAGATGCCACCAAAAAACCCCAAAAACCCCATCCAGCTCTGCCACGCAGCATCCCAGCCGTAACGCAACCCTAATGATGCCAAGAAGGCTCCTTGATTAATGAACATGCCAATGGCAGCCTGAAGCCTCCAATCACGATCGGTCTAGGTCTGCTGGTTGCAGAAAAAGGAACAATACTAATGCAGTTAAAATTGTTTTGCACAAACACACAGTTTCTAGCCCTTTTCCTGGTGGTACACTCGCCCTTCCTCTGCTCCTCTGGGTCCTAAGGTTGGTGGTTTCACCCAGGTGGTGGTGGCGAGGTGGGGTGTTAGAATGAGCTGTCAGCATCTCCAGCCCTTGGTCTGGGATGAATGCAATGTTCATGCTGATGTTTTTTTTTTCAGCCTCTCTCTAGGATCTGCTTGGGGTCATTTTTATATGTCTGCTAACGTGCTTCTGTACCTTCTTCTGTCTGCATTGGTCTGCAACTTCACATTACTCCCACTTTAGTGGGTACAGTGCCCCTTATGCAAGATGCTCTCCACCCCAAAAACCCCATCCAGCTCAGCCCGTACGGAGGGGGCCCACCTCTGCCACGCAGCATCCCAGCCGTAACGCAACCCTAATGATGCCAAGAAGGCTCCTTGATTAATGAACATGCCAATGGCAGCCTGAAGCCTCCAATCACGATCGGTCTAGGTCTGCTGGTTGCAGAAAAAGGAACAATACTAATGCAGTTAAAATTGTTTTGCACAAACACACAGTTTCTAGCCCTTTTCCTGGTGGTACACTCGCCCTTCCTCTGCTCCTCTGGGTCCTAAGGTTGGTGGTTTCACCCAGGTGGTGGTGGCGAGGTGGGGTGTTAGAATGAGCTGTCAGCATCTCCAGCCCTTGGTCTGGGATGAATGCAATGTTCATGCTGATGTTTTTTTTTTCAGCCTCTCTCTAGGATCTGCTTGGGGTCATTTTTATATGTCTGCTAACGTGCTTCTGTACCTTCTTCTGTCTGCATTGGTCTGCAACTTCACATTACTCCCACTTTAGTGGGTACAGTGCCCCTTATGCATGTTAGATACTGCTTTTATTCTGTCTGTTGCTGCTAAAACCAGCTTTGCCAGCTCCAGGTCTGCATTTTTTCAGCTGGTCATGTACAGTGCCCCTTAACGTATGTTAGATACTGCTTTTATTCTGTCTGTTGCTGCTAAAACCAGGTACAGTGCCCCTTATGCATGTTAGATACTGCTTTTATTCTGTCTGTTGCTGCTAAAACCAGCTTTGCCAGCTCCAGGTCTGCATTTTTTCAGCTGGTCACCAGCAACCTGTGTACAGCTGTGGGGGTCCCCAGTGCCAGCCCATGCCCCATCTTTTACCATCCCATACTCCCTTACGCTGCATCCCGTGTCCCCACTGCTCAAGGTCCCTGCTATCACACCAGACTGGTGTTTCTCTACACTCTAGCATTGAGTAGGGGGTCAAGAATATCTCATTCTGCAGAGGGTGGGGGAACCAAGAGAGTGAGAGCTTTTACAAGCTGAGGATGAAGTTCCTCAGACATTTCTGTCTTCTGTGCAAATCCTGTCCTCCGTAAGCACTTCTGCCCCTCTGAGTGGCCACATCCTGCTTCACAATTTCGGAAGGCACCAGCAAGACGGGAGCAGAGCACATTAATGCTTTCTCAGCTCAGCCCCCTTTTCCATAGGGTAGGCAGGAGCACTAGAGAAGAGGAAACGTATATTTAAACCCAAACAAGCTCAGCTTGAAGAAAACATTGGCTTTCAATGCAGCTATGAATTAAGGTAAGAGATGATTCTATTTTATCTATAATTTGACAGAGCAGAATGATAAGAAATAGTCTCTCATGAACTTAAGGAAACTTTTCACTACTTAGCGCTTGGAATCTAAATGATATTTAATTTGGGTAAAGATGATGTGGGTAATGTTTACAAATTGTGAAAGTAAAAAGGGGAAGGCTTTTATTAATTGAAGCAAACCAGGGCAGAGAAATGTTACTCAGTGACTAATTATTTGTGGCATCTTGTGGTTAGAGAAGTATTTACCCTGGCTAGAAGTCCTCAAGATTAAAGCAAAATACTAAGAGATGACTAGTGTGCAGCATTAGGCCAGAAGGACAGACTAAGAAGATACAGCCCTTCTGCTTCATTAGATGTGTTTTTGTTAGATGTCTGCAGGGATTTCACAACTTGCCAGCATTGCTTGCTTTTAGTTTTGGTCAGTGAACCAACATGCCAAATCACTGACACTGAGAGACAGCCCAATACAGAAAATCTGGTAGAGATGACAGAAAGCTTCTAATGCTGACAGACTGGCAAGAGGAACAGCAGAAATTAAAAAAAAAAACAACTTGAAACCCCAAATTTCTGTGTGACCACATTACTGAATTCCTTTGTGACTCAGCTTTCCATAAGAAGGGTGTCACACTAAGATGTCTGCTGGTTTGGATGAGACATTTGGGTAATACAGTGGTGGCAGCCGCTAAGTAATTGTGTGATATAAAGATAGATTCAGAAACAGTAGCTCCCAAAATCGGGTCTGTTGGGGCAGACCCTGGTAGAGGCAGCACAGCCAGAGGCAGCAGACTGGGCAACAGAGTAAAAGACAGCAACTGCAATGGATTACAAGGGTTTGTGCAGGGCAGGAAAAGTCCAAAACGGAGAGGAAAAGGCTAAAGTTTGACAAAGGAGAACACGTAGTAAATTGAGGGTAAATCACACAGTAAATATGATCTTCCCAGGAAAGGGGCTGGCAACTTTGGTACTTAAATCTCATCCCGACACAGTCAAGGCGTAATACGCTCTGCTCTCTAAAATGAGGATGGGGAAGATGGTTTAACAGATCGTCCATCTCTAGAGAGCCATCTCAGATTTCTCAAGAATGCCCAGGCACTGTGAGCTTATTTAATAATAAAATGAGAGGGCAGGAAATAAATAGGCACCGCGAGAAAGGTGTTGAGAGGACAGAGCGATCGGTAACTATAAACAAGTACAAACAGTGCACACAGATACAAACAACTGTCTGTTTTTGTTGTCCCTTCAACAGAAAATACAAAAGAAATTTGGATGCTTTTTAAGAAGGGAAGGCCTGAGAGAAAGAGAGACTCAGAAAGAGCAGGTAAGAGAAAAACCGGGCAAAACGCTCAACTACACACATGGAAAAAAAGATATAAAAGTGTAACGAGCGACTGTGAGAGAATACCTTTGAAACATTTTTTTTCTAGGAAAATCTTGATTCTGACCATCACCGTCCAGAGAGGTGACAGCCCGAAACACCCAGGGGCTGCTCGTGGGAGGGTGCCCGGTCCCTCCCCAGCTCTGCCACCGCCCGCCGGCAGCTGAGTTAAAGCTTCTGCAAGGACAAAAATAAATACTGCTCTTCAACAGGATTCTCACACCGTTTATGCGATTTCCCATCCCCTGGCTGGTCCCTGGGGGCAGGACACCGCCTGGAAACCATCTCGGGTTGCAGAGGTTCCGCGGAGGACCCTTGGATCTGAGCCTGAGAGGCACAGGTGAAACGTTCAGAACCATTTCATTGATTTCTGAACCTCAATGTTAAGATGCAGGGGGGAGGCAAGAGTCTGAATCATGCTGTCAGGTCATATTTCCTAAATGCATAAGTAATTTGTGAAATGGATATTTAAGATCTGTCCTGCCGGATTTCTAAAGGGACTTTGATGGCCAGAGGTTCAGCCTCATGCCGTGTGGTATTTTCAGAAGCCCCTCCCGCCCAGTAATTAGCTCCCATTCAGAAGAATTATTAGAATCAGTGATGGCACCTCAGGGAAATGCCTTGATGTGACTGACTGCATCTTCGCTTGCTCATTAGAGATCATGTCCTGAACCCTGAGCCTTTAAGGAGCAGGTAGGACCCACGACATGCAGGCACCAAGCCTCCCGCACGGCCACCCTGTCAGCTTCAGAGGGGCTTTGTCCTCTCCAGAGTCGAGGGAAGGAGCTGAAACCATCAAAAGCCTCAGCTTACAGCTTTTGCTATAAATACACCAGCAACTGCAGGGGCGAGGTGCCAGGGGTTTGGCAGGGTTTGCCACAGCCCCAGAAAACCACGCACAGCTGCGGTCCTGCCCTCCTTCCCCAGTGGCTCGTGAGAGGGTCCTGCAGGGATGTCCCAGCAGGACAACAAAACCAGCAAGTGGAGGGATGTTGCTGGATGCAGGAGTCACCCAGGGCATCGGCATTCAGTCCCCTGTGCCCGCTTTGCTGTGACTTGCCTGAGCGAGGCCACTGGCCCGGCCAGCTGGACCATGCACTGATGGAGCAAGAGCAAGATCTTGTTCAAAATAATATCTCCATAGTTGCTCTGAAGCACAGGCAGTGAAGCCCTCGTTTCAGTTACAGTAGTAACTCAGGGATTTGGCTTTTTTTTTTTTTTAAATCAGAGTATATCTAATTTTGATGTGATGGGTTAAGCTGAAAGTTGTGCCCTAGTTACTTGCTGCCCTGCAGTTATCTTCTGGTTAGCATGGAGCATCTTTGAGAAAGCACTTTCCAATGCTCTAAAGCCTTAGGTGAAGGTGAGAGAAATCCTTGGGGATTTTGGACTCTATACTATTCCCTCCTGCCGTCCATGATCCAATCCTCATCTTTTCAAATATATATATATTTTTATTTTTTTTACACAGAACTATTGGTTTAGTTTTTAGAGTTATATGCTGCTCATTTCCAGCTAGTGGTGTCTGCTTCTAATTTAGTTTGTGATGGTGGTGTAAAAACTGTAGAACTGGAGCATTTTTTTCATCTCTTTGACGTAAATGCCTTTGTAAAGGGACCACAGGCCTCTGGGCGTTTTTTTATCTCTTTGACATTAATGCCTTTGTAAAGGGACCACAGGCCTCTGCAATATTCAGGTTTATATTTGTCTTAATCAGATTGGCTTCCATTTCTGGGTAGGGCGTCTAGGAAGCCCTAATTTTCAGAAAGCCTCAGCATCGTGCTTCTGCACCTTGAACTCCATCTTGAGTTGGACAATCCAGCAACAAAGCAGACCAGATTACTGCTTGCTATTAGAAAACTTACCCTCAAAGTCTTCAGGGGAGCCTCCATAAATTCCATCACCCAAATCGATAAGTAATTATTAAGCTTGCAGAACTCTGCCTGGCCACAGAAACGGTCCTGCTGATCTGAAAATAAATCACAGAAGAAAGATGATGCACCAACGAAAGGAATCTGCTCACCTTAAAGTCATCAGGGAAGGACTATGGGATCAGGGAGCAAGGGTGTATCTGGGATTGCATCACATTCATTCAGAAGCAATGGAGGAATGATAGAAGAACCAGTTAGAAGTACAGAGGACATGTAGGGTTTCACAGAGGTGATGCAGATAACAACATCCCTGTCCCCAAACTGTGCTGATTTCTTTCCACAGCCATCCTACAGCCTCCCCTCTAAATCAAGCCCAGCAGCTGTTCTATGCTTATTGCAGGACCCCGCTTCCTTCCCGGGGGTCCCAGCCCAGGATTTGGGCTGGCTAGAGCTGGTAAAGTACCTGGGGAGAGGACACTATGGCTTTTTCAGTCATTTATTACTGAAAGAGAGCCACGGTTGTTAAGATGAATGTAGCCCTATAGCCCATTTGCTGGGCTGTAGGGTTTTAGGGGTTCTACCCGGTACGCCCCTGCTGGGCTCTCCACTGTGCCTGGCCTGCTCCCGTTTCCCAGAACGGTGTCTTCTCTTGACATGGAGACCCTCAGACATGCAAAAACCTCCTTTTCCTACCTGAAGTCCGTTCCAGTCGTTAGCCTTTCACGGTTAAAAATGTGTGTCTGCTTTCTAGTTTGCATGCTTCTGGTTGGAATTTCCATGCATCTGTTTACGGTATGGCTAATCCCACTAAATTAGCACGATTATTAAGACCAGCCAAAGTGAAATCAAGTGCTGTTATCAAGCTCTGCAATGGTAAAGACTTCCCTCTTTTGTCCCTTCCCTTCTCTTTAAACACCGGAGGGTTGCATCAGCTTTTCTTGCTGTGACATCTGGCTGGGCGCTCGGTTTCAGAGCCTGCCCGTACCAGCAGTCAGGTTTCCTGGCAGATGTGCCCACATTCTCGAGACATGCTTTGTGCTATTTAACCCCCAAACGTGTCACTTTGGCTGCATTACAGCCAACCTGAATCATTCCAGAAGCCCCAGATTACTCAGGTCTGTCTGAATTACTGCCCAGTCCTCTAACTCTTTCATCACTTCCCCCTGCCAGCCCCGATTCCCAATTTGTCTTCAGACCAATGCGAAAAATACTGAAGAGTTTTCAGTTTTGAACTCGTAGCTACTTGCAGACCTTTTACAAGCCATATTCCTGGTTTGGGAAGGCTTCCTCCACAGATGGCTGGCCTCTGAGATCCGACAGCTAACCAGCCCAGACCCCCTTGTAAGGCTTTGCTGGGCTGGTCAGATGTGTCAATTTGACCATCAGACAGTGCAAGTCAAGGCTCCACCTCTTCTGCAGCAGTTCTCTTTATCAACCTTGTAATCTCATCAGATGTCCAAGCTAAAGCTCCTTTTCTATAAATCCATGCGGGCTGGCATTAGCTGCACTGTCCCCCTTTACTGTTTAAATTTTATTTTGCCCAGGTTAAGGGTTAGGTTGGCTTTGCTTCCCTCTTTCCGAGATTGGCCTTGTGTCTGCTACTTCCAGAACCCATTGGGGTGAGAGGGGGAGAATGTCTGCCCACTTCAGGACTGAATAAAAGACTCATATTTAAGATTTAAAGCAACTGCATCTGCTGGGCTGGGCCTGCTTTTGACCTCGGCTATTTAACACCACCCCAGGTAACTCCAGAGACTGTCCCCTAAGGATGGAGCCGCCCTGCTTTAAAAGTTAAGTGTATTACAGGAACCAGCTGGTTGTAGGAGTAGAAACGGGGCCCCATCTCTGGTTAGTGTATTGCCAGTAAGTCTAAGTTTTCATTTGGATACCGTCCAGATGGTGGTTAGAAGTGTCTGCGGCAACCTGGTGGTTGCATGGTAGCTGCTTGGTGCCAAGCTGGTTGAGTTTCACCTAGAGTGCTATTAAGACTTGCATCTCTCCTCTTAGTTTCCACCAGTTCTGCTTAATTGCCTTAAATCTCTCTTTTGTGTGTGTGTGCGTGTGTTAAAAGGGCCACCAGCAGCTACGACATTTCATTTGGAGGTACCCCAGGACATCCCTGCCATCTTGCTGAGAACTGCCAGCCCTCGAGAAGCAGATGGGTGTAGTCACACACGCCCAAAAGTGACGGTGTGTGTATTTGGGCAGGGTGATGGCACCTCAGAGCGGAGGGTGAGAAAGGCATAAAGCACCCGGAGGGTTTCACAGGGCTTCCCACAAAGCCTACAGCTTCCCTGGCCCCCCTGAATCGTCAGGGGGCAGCTCCAGCCCCCTCCAGCTTGCACTGAAAACCTGGTCTGATTGCATGAGAAATGCGTGCAAGACAGCCTCACCCAGAAATGCTGACTAAGGCGTGAAAATCTTTCCGAGACTTAAATATTTTCATCAGTGTATATTGTGAAAGCTGAAGCGTGACCTTCTGGTGGAGGCCCAGGCTTGGTTATGGTTTTTTATCTTCTTTTCATTCAGTGACAGCAGAAGCGTCACGGAGAGGCAAAGTGCTCACAGACCCCTCTTCTTGGCAGGAAAGCTTGTCAAGGTGGCACTTGGCTGCAGCACCAGAGGTGATGGTTGGAAAGATCAGATGCAGGAAGAGGATTTGGCTCATGTGTCACCCAGCCCGATGCCAACGCTCTATGAGAGTTGAAAGAGTTTCAGAGTGAGAGGCTGAGGTTGTTCAGCCTGGAGAAGAGAAGGCTTCAGGGAGACTTTAGAGCAGCCTTCCAGTACCTGAAGGGGCTACAGGAGAGATGGGGAGGGAGTCTTTGTTAGGGAGTGGAGTGACAGGACAAGGGGTAATGGTTTTAAATTGAAAGAGGGTGGGTGAGGGTGGTGAGGCACTGGAACAGGTTGCCCAGAGAAGCTGTGGCTGCCCCATCCCTGGAGGGGTTCAAGGCCAGGCTGGATGGGGCTTGGAGCAACCTGGTCTGGTGGGAGGTGTCCCTGCCCATGGCAGGGGTTTGGAACTCCATGATCTTTGAGGTTCCTTCCAACTCTAACCATCCTATGCTTCTATGAAATGCAGCTTCTGTAGCTTGGAGGAGTTTGGGCCTCTCTCATAATTTCACTTCCCGATGTATTACATACAGCGCACAGGGCTGTTGGGAATAGCTGGGTTGAGAAACAGGGGTTTTGGTCCTGCAGACTGTTGTATTTTAGATAGCTATAAACGTGATTAAAAGCAGAAGTGTTTGTGGGGAGTAGGGTGCAAAACTGCTGGGGAAATCTGGAAAGAAAGCAGTTTCATGAGAAGCAGAAGTGAATCTACTATTTCCTGTGCTCAGCAAGGGAAAATGTCTGGCGGAGGGACCTTGCAGCCCTGCAGTCCTTCTCCTGCAGTCCTTCTCCTGCAGTCCTTCTCCTGCGGCCTCTGTGCTCTTCAGTTAACTTTGTCCCTTAGATGAACGTTTATCATAATCACAGGAGAGAAAAGTGGGTTGAAGCTGACAGCGAGAAGACTACAGCATGCTCTGTGGTGGGCCTTGCGAGGCTGATGGAGAATACCTGGCAGGGAAGGATGAAGGGTGGGCAGAGCTGTTTCCTCGCTTTGGGGCATGATAAAATGTCATCACATTATGCCAATCTGACATAGGCTCTTTTGGGAGGGGGTCCTTTTGGAGCTTGGAGCCACCCCTTGAGTACCATCAGCTTAAGCTGAGCAAAGAGAAGCTAAATATTCATAAAGAACTGGCCTCATTGCATATGCAGGACGAGTGGCAGCTGGGAGGATACGAGTGTGTGGTTGGTGATACATAAAGTCCAGGAGCTAGGGAGTGCACAAGCCCCAGGCTGTGCTAGCAGTTTCGGATGCCAATGTCATTTTGGTAGGTGCAGTTCTCTCTTGCTCCCAGATGTGCTCTGCAGGATCTCTCCCTTCCTGTTGGCAGAGGTTCCACAGGCTTTGCCACCACCCGTCCGGGGGTGAAGGAAAAAAATTTGTTGCTGTAGAAATAAATGATCTCCATCAACGAGCTAGAGGAGAGGACTTGAAAAGTACTTCAGGAAAAACCCCAGCCCAAGCAACGTTCCTCTTTGCTTCAATGAGGGCAGAAGTTCTTCTTGTAAATGTTCGCCTGTGAAGAAGATGGCCATTCCCCTGCCCAGCTTTCTTTCTGGGCAATGGCAGTGGGAGCAGCCTGTGCAGAAGTCTACCAGACCTGAGGGTTACCCTGTGGTGGGAGCTTCCCTTATGGGTGTGAAAGCCTCCCTGTTCCCAACAGAGCGCAGCGGCTTGTACAGACACATATGAAAACTCTCCAGAGCATCAAGTTGTCTTTCTAGATGTGAATTGAGGGAGTGAGCATGGGAAAGGCCAGCACAGCCTGAGGCTCACAGAGAAAAGAGCAGACCAACGTGTGCTCCCTGTCTCCAGACCAGGGATTTCACACAGCACCTCTCTGGATGCCTGCACAGTTTGCAAAGATGTTACTGGGATAGGAGCAGGTATCCCTTAGTTTTTTTCTTCTGTGCATGAGATGACTCCTACCTGCCACACCAAGAGAAACAGGAGCACACATGTCAGAGAAGGAGCTAGGGCACTTGCAGGGACACTGTGGCTTCTGCCTGGCTTTGTCATGGAGCCACAAAGTAAGGACATGACTTCTGGAGGTCTCTCGTCGAAACCCCTGCTCAGAGGAGGGCTGGCTGAGTTTCAAATACCTCTGAGGATCTCACAACCAGAAGGGCTGTCCTGGTGTTTGATTGCCCTCACAGTGAATTTTTTTTCCATAGAGTGAGTAACAATTTCCCGTGGCCTTTGCCTCTTATTCCTCTGAGGAAAGTTGTCTGCTTCACTTTACACCTTCTTGCTAGATCCCCCTTGAGCCTCTTGATGGAGCAGATCAAACCAAGTTCTCAGCATCTTCTCATACACCAGGTGCTCTGGCCCTGATCATTTTGGTAGCCATCAACTACCCTACACCAGGGCATTGGTGAAGAAAGGGCTGTGGAGCACACCAGCCCACAGAGTCAGGCAGAGGCTGTGGTGCTGTGCAGATGGGTGCAATAACAGCTCAGTGGTGAGGAGCTGGGTGGGCTAGCGTAGTGACTCACACTCGGCACATGAGACTCGGGGTACTACTTCTTCATTTTAAAGGCACCTGCTGTGTACATTTACCCTCAGAAGAGGAGCGTCAGGATGAAAAAGGAGAAAACGATGGGCTATTTGGATTATATATCATAGAATGGTTAGAGTTGGAAGGGACCTTAAAGATCATCTAGTTCCAACCCCCCTGCCCTGGGCAGGGACACCTCCCACCAGACCAGGTTGCTCCAAGCCCCATCCAGCCTGGCCTTGAACCCCTCCAGGGATGGGGCAGCCACAGCTTCTCTGGGCAACCTGTTCCAGGCTCTCACCACCCTCACAGGAAAGAATTTCTTTCTGGTAGCTAATCTAAATCTCCCCTCTTCCAATTTAAAACCGTTACCCCTTGTCCTGTCACTCCACTCCCTGACAGAGTCCCTCTCCATCTCTCCTGTAGCCCCTTCAGGTACTGGAAGGCTGTTACAAGGTCTCCCCGGAGCCTTCTCTTCTTCAGGCTGAACAACCCCAGCTCTCTCAGCCTGTCCTCACAGCAGAGGTGCTCCATCCCCCTGATCATCTTCGTGGCCCTCCGCTGGACCCATTCCAACAATCCATGTCCTTTCTATGTTGAGGACTCCAGAGCTGGACACAGTACTCCAGGTGGGGTCCAGTACATAGTTTTCTCCTCGTTTCTGTATACCTCGCAGGGTTTATAAAGTGATGAGTGGACAAACACTTGAAGAGATGAGAAACCTGTCACACATCTCTGTAGGCAACTCTAATTAGTTATCTTACCAGTAGGAAATTAGACTCTTGTTTGCAGTTACCGTCAGCTGCTGCCCCAGCACCTAGGCGTTTCCTACTCGTCCCCTTTAATTCTGCTGGTGTCAGAGACATCTCCCAAAGCTGGGGGATGCCAGCAAGGGTCTGGGCAGACTCTGCAGGGGGGCTCAGCTCCCAGTTCAAGAGGAAAGGCACTGCAAGATCTGCAGAGCCCATGGGTGTGCCTGCCCGCTGTAAACAGCCTTCCCTGCCCCGTGCCCATGCCCCAAAACTACCAGCGCTGAGACAGCCCTTCTTCCACCCTACTTTTCCTCTGCAAAACCACAAAGATTTGTTTTCTAATGACTGTGGGCACTTCTCATTTAAATGTTTTGGGGACAACTAGGCTTTGAACAGTCAGAACGAGCAGTAATTTTAAAATGGAGAGCCTGCATTTCTAACTAGCACCAAAAAAAAAAAAAAATGCTCTTTGAGAAATGACTACAAAATAAAAGGCCGTGACTTCATGGCCCAAGCCAGAAATGGCCTTCTGGCAATGAGGCATTAGGAGAAAATGTCAATATGGTGACCATAGCCACATGTGAGGGAGTTTTTTGTAGCTGCCACTATGAAACAAGGGGTGTCTCACACCTCAGGACATCTTTGTTTCATGATTAGTCTTGCAAGGCTTATTTTAAACTGAGGCTTTGAAAACTATTGCTATCAGTGGAACGTGGACATATAGGCTGGGATTCCAACTACTTTGCTGTAAGTGTGGAGTGGGAGTAGTTACACACCATCAGCATCTACCACCGAGTAATGCTGAGATGCTTACCATGGAACATCATTAAACCTCATCAAGGAGTTTCATCAACATGGTTAGTGGAGTCTGGAAAGCACTCTGTCTTATCTAAAAGCAGATTTGGCCTGACCTGCTTTGGATCAGGTCAGAGACACTGCTCTCCATTGACTGCATTAACTGCCTCTCCCACTAACAGAGGATGTAAACACCTATATTAGAGACAGCTTATGGCCACTGAACTGAGTCCCTTCTTTACAGTCAATGGGGGTTCCTATAAGAAGTTTGTGGCACTGGGACCAAGGGAAAGTTGCAGTTTAGTCATCACTGACCTTTCCATTCAGTCTTGACTTTAGCAGACTGGTTTGGCCGCATTTTCATGTCCCTGGGCTTCTGCACAGCATATCACACCCAGCTTCCTTCATTTCCTGCAGAGAGAACAATTAATGGATAATTACAACTCTTTACCCCAATCAGGGAGCAGAGCTAATTCGGTAACTTTTACACACCTCTAATCTAAGGATTTTTTGGTTCCTGCAAACAGATATCTTTGCAGAGACTTGACCACCACATCCCAAGGGAGGGCAGAGGAACTGACAGGTGCCCTGAGTTACTGGTTGTGCAGACAAGTGAGCCCAGAGGTCACACACCCGCACCCCATAGACAGAACAAGGGGTAACAGTTTTAAATTGGAAGAGGGGAGATTTAGATTAGATACCAGAAAGACATTCTTGGCTGTGAGGGGGGTGAGTCACTAGAACAGGGTGCCCAGAGAAGTTGTGGCTGCCCCATCCCTGGAGGGGTTCAAGGCCAGGCTGGATGGGGCTTGGAGCAACCTGGTCTGGTGGGAGGTGTCCCTGCCCAGGGCAGGGGGTTGGAAATGGATGATCTTTAGGGTCCCTTCCAACCCAAACCATTCTATGATTTTATCTCTTTGGGTGTAGCCCCTGAGCTAACCAGCCCTGGCTCCAACCTGACTACCCCGCAGCCAAGTCAGCAGAAGTCATGAGAGGCTTTGGTGCTTGAGGAAAAGTGTCAGCAGAGCTTCCCTTCTTCTGATTATAGAATGATTTTTTGTTTTTTAAAACCTCACTAAAGGTATGCTTTCTCCCAAGGTATGTCCCAGTGCAAACTGTTCTCCCCACAATGGTGGGTGTCTGCTCAGGGCTGGCCAAACTGGGCGTCTTACCACACCTCCACCCTGGGGTTAACGTGTGGGGCGAGACTGGGCGCTTGGTGGTGCGGAGAGGCACCGCGTGCGCATCGACAGCTACACGGGGGGTGGCATTTCCTGCAGAGCACAGCCCTACAGACTGGGAGGGCACCTGCATTTCTCACACTGCATCTCTGCACCATCTGCAGAGCTCAGCTCCTCGGATGCTGGTTCGCCGCTGCTTCTGCTCCTCTTCCCATAAGCAGGGGCTTATTCGACAGCCCTGACAATTCTCATTTGTGTTTTCTTATCCTAAAGAGCTAACTTTCAGTGAAGAGCGTGTAACAGCAGAGTCTGGGCTTATGTTAGTAGCTACCATCATCCCCTCAGTGATACAGCTCTCACTAACCCAAATAATGAGAAAATCCCAAAGCTTCCATGTTGGTGAGGTCTCACAGTGTTTTACCGTAGCAGATACTGGATCTCTTTCTCTAACATTATTCTCTTTTCCCTTTTCAGGTTGCCTCTAGCCAGAAAATTCAGCATGACGGAAGCATTCACAGACACGACACCTGAATACAGTTATGATGAACATGCTTTTACCTGCAATAAGACTGACATCCAAGAATTTGGGAAAATATTCCTACCAATATTTTATATCGCGGTGTTTGCTCTTGGCTTCACAGGGAATCTAATGGTGATTTTTGCCATTGTGAAAGAAGGCAGTAAAAAAAGCATAACTGACATCTATCTCCTGAACTTGGCTATCTCAGATCTTCTCTTCGTGATCTCCCTCCCCTTCTGGGCTTCCAACACGGTGCGTGGATGGATTTTTGGGACTATTCCATGCACAGCTGTTTCCTCCCTGTATTACATTGGTTTCTTTGGGGGCATGTTCTTTATCACTGTTATCAGTATTGACAGATACTTGGCCATTGTCCGGGCAACATACTCTCTGAAATCCAGAACAGTGAAACATGGCTTTCTCATAACCTGTGGAGTATGGGCAGTAGCGATTTTAGTCTCAGTGCCACATTTTGTGTTCTCCCAGCTGGTAGAAAACGACTGCATTTCTGTCTTTCCCCAGAAGCTGGAGAACATCTGGCCAGTGTTCTGCAATGTCGAGCTGAACACCATTGGCTTTATCATCCCAGTCTGTATCATAGGCTATTGCTACTGTGGGATCGTCAAAACCCTGCTGTTCTGCAAAAATCAGAAAAAAACACGAGCTATAAAGCTAGTCTTGGTTGTGGTGGTCGTGTTTTTTCTGTTTTGGTCCCCCTACAATGTAATGATTTTTCTAGAGACTTTAAAGTACTATGAATTATTCACAAGTTGCAACCAAATTAAATCATTAGACTACGCAATGCACCTCACCGAAACCATTGCGTTCAGTCACTGTTGTCTCAATCCTCTTATCTATGCCTTTGCTGGCCAAAAATTCAGGAAATACCTGTATCGTGTCTGCTTAAAGTATTGTCCATGCCTGTGTTTCTGTGGCCCCTGCAGTCGCTACCAGGTCACCTCTTCAGCTAGCTATCCAGAAAGCATCGTGGTCAGCAACATAACCCAGAACACCAGCGACCAGGATGGATCTGTCTTTGCCTAAAAGGCTCTGTGAAGAAGAAATATGTGTAAATATGTCTTCTGCAGGGCTAGCCACCGCTGGGAGATCGCTCTTACCCAGTGTCCTGGCTTGGGGTAAAACAGACCCAACTTTCTGTTTGGTAATTTTACTGCTTAGCTAAGCCTCTTCCAGCTCTCTGAACTTAACAGTGTATTGTGGAGAAAACTGTTTGTTCTCAGGGTGGTAAGAACTATGTTTGCAGTTAATGCCACGAAATGGTATGCAGGGAGAGTCTTGCTCATACTTACTATTGTAACGACCAAGGTCAGGTAACTTCATTATTTGTCCCATTGAAGGGTCAGAAATGGAAAAGCTTAGAAGGGTCCCACCTGTGGGGAGGAGCAGACAGGACGGGTGACCCAAAACTGACCAACAGGGTGTTCCATCCCATCTGCCCCATGCTCAGTATAAAAGCTGAGGGATCAAAGGCTCAGCCTCTTTCTTCAGTGGCTGACATCTGAGGAGGACCCTGTCTGTTCATCTGCCTTTGATCCAAATCCCTGCATTCCTGACTCTAGATCTGGAATCCAGCTCCCGTCCGTCACCAAGTCCAGTTTGGGACTTCCCCAGTCCAGGGACATCATCCTGGGACCTTGATATGGTTTCGTACATATTATATGTATTTAGTTCCTTCTAAACTCCTAAATCTCTTTACCTCTTCTCCTCTCCTGGGGGAGAGCATCTGTCATCCATCATTGGCCAATCCAGCCTAAACCACACCAGACTTTTTGGCACCCAACGTGGGGCCCGAACGCATGACCCTTGCCAAATATATTGCATGGTTTATTTGCTGTTTGTGTTTGTATGCGGTGCTTTAAGCCTGCTATTTTGGTGTGGATTGGCATTCAGATGTATAATATAATTACTTGGATAATGGTTCTACCTGCACATCTCGGGTGTCACGTGAATGATTCTTTTATTAATTACACTTTCGGTTTTACCTGGGGAAAGTTTACACCAGACTTTTTGGCACCCAACGTGGGGCCCGAACGCATGACCCTTGCCAAATATATTGCATGGTTTATTTGCTGTTTGTGTTTGTATGCGGTGCTTGAAGCCTGCTATTTAGGTGTGGATTGGCATTCGGATGTATAATATAGTTACTTGGATAATGGTTCTACCTGCACATCTCGGGTGTCATGTGAATTATTCTTTTATTAATTACACTTTCGGTTTTACCTGGGGAAAGTTTACTTTGCCCTTTAATGATTATGCTAAAGCATCACCATCAGACCTAGGGCATGGAAACCTTTTGGGCTGTTCAGAAAATAAATGTTACTTTCATAAGACCACGATTTTGTTGTCGGTTTTCCTGAATGTGTTGTAGGGGTAATTCTTTGTTAAATACCAGTTATGTGACATGGATGCTGCTACTCAAACCCCACGGGTCAACTCACAGACAACACAGACACAAGCCACCCCCCAAGTCACACCAATTGCTGTCCCTGGCCATACAGACATTGGCCACCCCACCACCACCATCAGCTACTCAAACTCCCAACAGAATTGGCACAAGCTGCCCCAGTGACCAGAAAGCAGAAAAGGAGGTCAGCTCGTTTCCCTACCTCTTATGATAGGCACCAGCCCAAGCCAGACAGCATGGAAGAGGGTTCCTCCAACGAAGATCCAGGAGAGCGTCCTTCTAAAAGCAGATAAAGGAAAGGGTCCTTCTAAAGCAGGTCCAGGAGAGGGTCCTTCTCAGGCAGTGCTAACGCAGGAGGAGGACTTAGCTGCAGAGATAGTCACTAAATCCTTCTCTATGAAGATTTGTAAAATATAAGGAAGGACTTTAGCCGTCATGAAGGTGAGACACTTATCTCCTGGTTGCTCTGGTGCTGGGATAATGGGGCTGATACCATACACTAAGAAGGTAGAGAGGCTAAGCAGTTGGGAAACCTGGCCAAACAGGGAGGCATTGATAAAGCAATTGGAAAGAAGACAAATATTCTCAGTCTCTGGAGATGACTGGTATCAGCTGTAAAGGACAGGCATCCCTTTAAGGATGATATCGAATAATGTCCAAGCAAATGGACCAGCATGGAGAAAGGTATTAAGAGAGAGAACTGGCTGTGAGAGAGGCGATTTATGGTAACTGGCAGGTGAATGTAGACTCTGATGACATGCCATGCAAACAATCTTTGTTGAGGATGTTCGTGCAGAGTGCACCATGTATGTATTCCCACACTTTGTCAGCAATGGTCTGGGGAGGATCTGGTGATGACACACCAACTGTAAATGAAGTGGCTAACAAGGTACGACAGTATGAAGACAGTCTCTCTCATCCCCTCCCTGTGGCCGATGTGGAGAAAACGGCTGAGAAAACTGAGAAAAAAATTGAGACAACAGAGAAAATGACTAAGACAATAGCCGAGAAAAATGATAATTTTTTTCATAAATTGCTTCAAAAACTGTCCAAGATGGGGAAAGAATCCCACTCTTCTCCTGAACCCACATTGCAATCCTTAAGAAAAAACACCCTCCTATAAGACCAACTCAAGAGAAACAGGACCCCCGCTGAGATTTCCTGTGGCTTTGCCTCTGTGACCATGGAGAGGACATGAGTAAGCAGGATAAAAAACCTACCCAAGCCCTACAGAAATCTGATGTCCAAGGAGGACCCTGTCTGTTCATCCACCTTGCATCCCAGCCCATGCAGTCCTGACTTCAGACCTGGAATCTAGTTTCCACCCTTCACCGCGTCCAGTTTGGGAGTTCCCCCATGCCTGCCGGTGACATCATCCTAGGACCTTGATACAATTTTGTGTATATTGTATCTATTTCATTATTTCCTTTTTATTCTGTTCTTAATATTTCATTAAAGTAGTTTAGTTCCTTCTAAACTCATAAATCTCTTTAGCTCTCCTCCTGCTCGGAGCAAGAGGTGTGGGAGAGCATCTGTTGTCCATCATTGGCCAATCCAGCCTATACCATAACAAATTTATTTGCCCCCAACGTGGGTCAAACCCACAACCCTTGCTGCATAAACTGCGTAGTTTATTTGCTCTTTGTGTGACAGATTTATTGGCACCCAACGTGGGGCAAACCCACAACCTTTGCTGAATAAACTGCGTAGTTTATTTGCTCTTTGTGTTTTCATGCAGTGTTTTAAGCGTGCTATTTTGGTGTGGATTGGCATTCAACACAAGCTGGCTGCCAGCTGGATCAATGGACATCAGCACACACGGGGATCTGGAGTATTAGATGTAAATATAGGTGGTTTTGGTGTAAATATATTATATGTGCTCAACTTTCAAAATTTCAGCTATAAGTAGACTTCTAGACTCCAGACCTAGTGGCTAAAATTAACTATAGAATCAGTGTCACTTGAAATTACATTACTTTTCAAAAATCAGTCTGCCTAAGCAAGTGAGATAAGACAACTCCCTCTGCCCCACCCCTAAGAAAGTGGCAGTTTTAAGAAATGGTGTTTTTACAGTGGTTTTTTTAAAGAAATGCTAGGATGTGCAGAAAGAAAGAGGAAGGTGCTCTGAGACTAAACAACAAATCAGCTGCATGAAATCAGCCTGAAGAGCCTGGTGGTTTGCCAGGCTGAGAAGTGCAGTCTCTCTTGGTTTATTTAACTTTCCTTTTATTTTTCGGACAATAGCGAGTTAGCGAGTGGGAAGAATAAAAGGCATCTTTAGATATGATCCATGTGCTGTCTCCAGAAGGAAAGCCACAAGCCCAGAGCTTTCTAGGAAAGGAGGGCATTTTCCTGCCTAGCTGCAGCAGTTTCCCAGGAATCCCAGCCATCACCAGCACCGTGCATCACAGCACACACTCTCCCCCTGGCAGAGCAGACTTGCTAACGTGGAGTCAAACTGCCTGGACAGGCCTGGGCTCTCCACAACCTGCACCGTACATCTTTGAAAACCCATTGAAAACCAAAATCAACGCTTTCGTTTTGTTTGCCTTAGCAGGAAGAGTTGTGTTGTAATTGTCCCTTAAAAAAAAACTTCAGTCTCCATGAACCATACCAGTGCTCTGAAGACAAACCAGTAACAAACCACCCAGGACTGGGTTCAGCTGCTGCTGAGACAGGTATCTATCGCTGTTCTCCGCTGCACAGCACCGCGCCAGCAGCACGGGGAGCCGCAGCCCCCACAGCTCCTGCCCACAACACGCCTCTGTTGCAACTGGTGACAGATACTATTGTGTAGTTTCCTGGGTTTCTGCTAATTTTGTGCATTTCGCTCCTTGAGGTACTCTTTGCACCATCTGACTCCGACTGAAAGCCCACTGATGTCTCTTAAAGTCCCTCCACAGCACTTTCAGTTAATTGTAGCCTTGATTTAAAGGTGTGACTTCTCTTTCAAAACCTCTACAGCAGGAAACTAGTGCTTTCTAACTGCCCCGCTAGTTTATGACATACATACAGAACCACAGAATGCTATGGGGTTGGAAGGGACCTCTGGAGATCATCTAGTCCAGCTCCCTGCCAGAGCAGGTCCACCCAGAGCAGGTTGCACCAGAACGTGTCCAGGCAGGTTTGAATGTCTCCAGAGAAGGAGACTCCACCACCTCCCTGGGCAGCCTCTTCCAGGGCTCTGCCACCCTCACAGGAAAAAAGTGCCTCCTCATGTTTAGGTGGAACATCTTATTTACAGGTTTGTGCACATTTCCTCTTGTCCTGTCACCAGGCACCACTGAAAAAAGACTGGCCCCATCCTCCTGACACCCACCCTTGAAGTATTTACAGGTGTTGATCTGATCCCCCCTCAGTCTTCTCTTCTCCAGACTCAAAAGACCCAAGTCCCTCAGCCTTTCCTCATAAGGGAGATGCTCCAGGCCCCTCATCATCTTTGTAGCCCTCCACTGTACCCTCTCCAGCAGTTCCCTGTCCTTCTGGAACTGGGGACAACTTCTCTTTCAAAACATCTGCAGCAGGAAACTAGTGCTTTCTAACTGCCCCGCTAGTTTATGACATACATACAGAACCACAGAATGCTATGGGGTTGGATTGCTAGTTTATGACATACATACAGAATCACAGAATGCTATGGGGTTGGAAGGGACCTCTGGAGATCATCTCCTCCAACCCCCTGCCAAAGCAGGGCCACCCAGAGCAGGTTGCACAGGAATGTGTCCAGGCAGGTTTGAATGTCTCCAGAGAAGGAGACTCTACCACCTCTCTGGGCAGCCTCTTCCAGGGCTCTGCCACCCTCACAGGAAAAAAGTGCCTCCTCATGTTTAGGTGGAACATCTTATTTACAGGTTTGTGCACATTTCCTCTTGTCCTGTCACCAGGCACCACTGAAAAAAGACTGGCCCCATCCTCCTGACACCCACCCTTGAAGTATTTACAGGTGTTG
>NW_015090772.1:718234-800951 GCF_001431845.1 Calidris pugnax
CTCAGTCTTCTCTTCTCCAGACTAAAGAGACCCAAGTCCCTCAGCCTTTCCTCATAAGGGAGATGCTCCAGGCCCCTCATCATCTTTGTAGCCTCTGCTGTCCCCTCTCCAGCAGTTCCCTGTCCTTCTGGAACTGGGGAGCCCAGAACTGGTCCCAGTGCTCCAGATAGGGCCTCCCCAGTGCAGAGCAGAGGGGCAGGATGACCTCCCTCCACCTGCTGGTCACACTCTTCCTGATGCCCCCAGGATGCCATTGGCCTTCTTGGCCACAAGGGCACATTGCTGGCTCATGGACATCCTATTGTCCACCAGGACTCCCAGGTCTTTCTCCTCAGAGCTGCTCTCCAGCAGGTCAGCCTGTCCTGGTGCAGGGGGGTTTTTCCTCCCCAGGTGCAGCACCCTACACTTGCCCTGGTTGAATTTCTGCCCAATTCTCCAGCCTATACACTTTTCTGTGAACAGTACTAATGCTGCATATATCCTTAGACTGGATCAGCATATCCCGGGGGACTAGAAACACCCAGTTCCTACCCATTACACTGGAGAAAGTAACCACTCTCAGGATGGGAGAAAACCTTTCCATCTGCCATGAATTAAGGATAGACTCTTGCTTATTTAGCAAGTTACAATTTACACATGAAAACGCACACACACTTGTTATATCTATCCATTGAACAGTATTTTGGTCAGGAAATCTCTGGGTTTGGTGGGGGGATTGGGCTTTGGGGTTTTGAGGGGTGGTGAGCTATCTTTGCATTGTATTTTTTCATCACGATCAACTTCTTTTTTCCTGTTTGAGAATCACACTGACACTTAACATAAATCTTTTTGAGCTGGGTTACAGTTTGAGGAACTAGTAAAACCTGAATCCAGTTTTTCTCTGCAGGTTCATAACTATACTTCATGTTCTACTTTTAAATAGAATGAGCAAGAAACATATTTAGCCAAACTGCTTGCAGTGAGACACATGGACATCGGTATCTTTTTTAGGTGCCACTGCAAATCTTTCTCATTTAAATATCACATCACAGTCCCAAAATTATAGGATTTGTGTTTCGTCATTTTTTTAGCTGAGCATGGCTGCTTTGAATTCTCTTCATTGACCTTTTGGGGTTTTTAACTTGTACAAAAAATTAGAAATGCAGCCAGTCAGAGCATCCTGCTGAGCTGGGAAGTTGCTCAGCGGTGAAAGCTGCAGTTTCCAGCACTGGCATCAGAAGGAGTCACTAGCCACATATTTCTGTTGGATTTAGAATTTGCTGGGAGTGGATCTGAAGCCCTGGTTCAGGGTAGTCTGAAGTCTTAAGGCTATATTTCACAGAGAAATTATTTATAAATGCACTGGTTACGGGTTGGGTTCAGTCATTTACATTTTGTCTCTTATCACCTTTGTGAGGTCCCTCACTGAGATATGGTAGGTAGTACAAAACCCTTGCCCTAGCAGGACACGCTGTTGCCAAAAAGGGGACAAGCCCCCTCCCTGCAAGTCCCAAACACAGGTGAGTTTTCCAAAGAAAAACTCAGTTACCAGCTGTATTGTTGTCAAGTTCAAATTTTAGAAGTTGCAGTATCTTTGCCCACCTTTGCTTTTGCAGCTCCTGGCTGGTAACAATTTTCTTCTGCAGTTATTGCCCATGCAGGGTAACTGTAGCTAAAATTGAGAGCAATTTATATCTGTTAAAGGATGGCTTCTGAGACCTGTCACATACATAGAGCTTCTGTTGAAGTTGGTAATAATTCTGCTGCCATTGTTAATAAGAACTTCCTGATTTACTTGGTAACTACTGTAAGAGCTTGGTTCTCAACATATACACACCCAAACCTCAAGACCTGAGTTTTGCAGTGTTAGTGTTAACACACTGTATTCAATATGGGAAAAAAATACCCACCTATATATATACACACATACGTATAATTTTGTTAACTGCACTAATATTCAATATACAAATACATATAGTTAATATGTGGTATTTGTCATTCCTCTCCCTAAAGAAATGCTGTAAAATAGCTCCTATTGGACATGGGGAAACCGGTTTGCTTGTGAAAAACAGTTTGCACTTACCAAATTCCCAGCTGCAATCCTTCCATCAGCAGGAAGCAGCACATCAACTTCACGTCACCGAGGGCAGAGGTCAGTGAACGGGACAGAGAATTCCAGCAAGGACACTGGGCACAGCTTCTTCACTATGTTATTATCCACTTGCCAACTGCACCTGTAACTGGAGCAGCCAGAAACTGGCTGGGGTGGAAAACAAAGTCTCCAATAGGTTATATGCATTTGTCACTCTTCCCTAGCAGTCCAGCCACATGCAGATCCCTATGTCAGGATACACAGGCAACTGAAAGAAGCTGCATTTCTCCCACAAAAGTTTGCATTTACCCCATAAATGCTACGTTTACCACATTAAAGTTAAAACCAGCAGCACCTGTGACACAAAGAAATGACACCACAGTTTGCGATGGCCATGATTTGCCGGGCGCGTCAGAGGACACTGAGGAAGCTGATGAAGCAGAACAGGAGATGCTCCACGCGTCTGCTGACAAGAGAGTTCCCTCTAGTGCCAGACACATGCTGCTATTTCTACGTGCAATTCCCTACACCAGTGACTTTACAAGCACAGTTCCTTACAGATAAGAATTGTTTGAAACCCTGAGGGGCAGCTCCTGTTACTTTCAGGGCTCCAACCAGGTAGGAGCAAACCAGAAGGAAATGATATGTCTAAGAGGCACCTGGAGCAGGTTGTGGCACCACCTTCATCCACAGTCCTTTGCCATTCCCTTTCTTATACAGGAGCACATGGAAATGGGGAGCATTTCCCACTGGAAGGGCTTCAAGCAGTATAGCTAATGGCCAAAAACCACTCAGGGATGGGGAACTGGGTGAGCACGTACAGGAATCACTTTTCAGCGCTTCCTAGGGACACCTTGCTAGACCTCCTGGTACAGATAAAGGACCCTCATCAGCACATTTCTTTGCTCCAGAGGGAAGGTGTCTAGGTTTGTCTGTTTTGTAGATGGCAGTAGTAGAGCTGACTAAAATTTGACCAGGTCATACCCCACGAGTGGCTTCAGAGCCCCTCTCCAGTGAGTTTTTGCTTTATTGTAGCCCCTCTCCCCCTTGGGGTCCTATCTTGGGAAACAGGTATCCTTGTACTGCTGTCAGCTGATAGTTTCAAAGGGAGCCCTCATTTGAATCATTAAGGCTCACCATCACTTGGTTTCTTGTTCAGTTCCTTCTTCTTGGTCCCCATTTCTGGTCTCTGCTCTCCAGATCTCCTGGTGACTCAAGTTTCAGGAATGGACAAAGTACAACCTACCATAAAGACAACAGTGAAGGCACAGCCCAGAGTTTACAGATCAAGTCAGATTCAGAAAAGGCAACTATAGGCAGTAGCACACATATTTTTACACAAGGCTGACAGCACCTGGAGCCAAGTATTTTATATATATATATATATATATATATATTTTATTTTAGGGCTTCGAGCAACCTGCCCTAGTGGGAGGTGTCCCTGCCCATGGCAGGGGGGTTGGAACTAGATAATCTTTAAGGTCCCTTTCAAGCAAAACCATTCTATGATGATTTCCAGAGTCACCAAAACCTCTCACTGTCCCTGTAATTACCTTTGCTCAGGCAGGACCCTCCATCCTAAGCTCACTCCATCATTTCTTCTGCCCATCTTTAGTGTCTATGCTTTCCTTGCACTTCCACCAGAAGGTGGCATTATTAAACTCTCTCAGAATCAAAAGTCATTCATGGTAAAGGAGGACGTGCCAGTGTAGCAGCTGGAGTCATCGATGAACAAGTACAGAGTGTGAAAAACATATTTACAAAAAGAAAAAACAGTCACTACATGCCAATTCTGGAAGAAAGCATAAATTTCTTCCTTTTTTTTTTTTTTTTAGTTGCTGGTTGTTATTGTGTGAATGCGACCCTGCGAATGTTAAATTAACTACAAACAGTTTCACCAACAATTCACAAAACACGTCAGAATATCTTGTGAATCACACAGACCAGAGAGATGTTCCAACGCAAACCTGTTATTGTTGCCATCACAGATTTATTTCAGTGCCCTGAGTGCTTTCCCCTGCTACTAAAAGTGAACTGAACGTGACGTGAGTTGGCTGTACAGCTTGTTTTGAAGAGGACTTGCAGTGGAACAGCTTTTACCGTGTGAAAACAGTGTCTGGGTCTCAGCAAACACAGACGATTACTAACTGATAAGAGTAAGTATTGGTTCTGTCTCACTCTTGATGCTCTCCAAATTCTTTGGTTTTTCTGTCTTCCTTTATGTCACAACCACCACTTGAGTAAAATGGCAGGAGAGACTGTGGAGATATTTGCCAGTCACAGAATCACATGGGGTTGGAAGGGACCTCTGGAGATCATCTAGTCCAACCCCCTGCCAGAGCAGGTCCACCCAGAGCAGGTTTGGAATGTCTCCAGAGAAGGAGACTCCACCACCTCCCTGGGCAGCCTCTTCCAGGGCTCAGTCCAGTCTTTTACTACACTTTTGGAGGCTACCAACAACTACAGTGTTTGAGAGTTGGGGGCACTACCACAAAGCAAACAGAAATCCAAGCCTTTATGCCAGAACGTCGTCATCCCTCTGTATCTAAACAGTCCAGTCTTTTACTACGCTTTTGGAGGCTACCAACAACTACAGTGTTTGAGAGTTGGGGGCACTACCACAAAGCAAACAGAAATCCAAGCCTTTATGCCAGAACGTCGTCATCCCTCTGTATCTAAACTCATCACAATAAACATCAAACAAACTGGCCTGAAGAGACCTCTGCTATTCACTGCTGCCTTGCTTTTTTCTCTTTTTTTTTTTGTTTTTTCTTCAGAGAGACCAGCCTTTAACAGGGACATCATAGTGATGGTTAGGTGATATCTGGGAAATTTAAAAAAGAAAAAAAAATTATATCTCAGGTGTGACTGCTCCTCAGAATGGAAAAAGCCCAAATTTGTCCTGTTCCTGTACAAACAGCTTGGGAACATTCGATAGATCACTGAGCAAGACAAAGAAAACTCCTCACAGAGTCATTTCACATTTATAAAGAATACAACTCATGGTTTTTGCATCAGTGATTTTTATGTTAAGTAAAACTGAGCATACAAAATGACTGTTTCTGTCATATTTGAGGTTTGAAGTTTCAGTTCTTTTTTTTATGAGGAGTTCTGGATATAGCAGCTTTGCAAGCACAGCATGTGGAAAGGAAGCAAATTAGGGTGAGGAAAATGGTGGCCAGTACCATTCACAAAATTTTTACAAACACCAGAGTGCATAGAACAGAACCACTGGAAGAAGAAAAAAAAAAAAAGTCATGGGGAATTGCAACTTAACAGTGTTAAGCAAAGAAAACCCCTTTTAGGCTTAAATCTTTTGCTTGTCAACCCAAGCAGCTGTCTTAACCAAAGGGTTTATACAGTCAAAAAGATTGAGGTAAACTATGAGTGAATCACCTGGGACAACAGGGTAGACAGTGGTTGTCTCTAAAACTAGGAAATTAATTCACTTTCCTTTTTTTAGTTCTCTGTCAGATTGCTGCAGTTTTACTTATGCCCAGGAAATTTTGAATAAATTAAAAATGACGAGGAAAAGAACTGCATGATGACTAGGTGGCACAAACACTTTGCTAACAAGCAAGGATTGGAACCACAGATGTGCAAACTGCAATTCAAATTCACTTGAATTGTAAAAGAAGAACTCCACATGGCCTGACCACGCAAGAAGGGGTTGGTCACCTGATAGAGAGGACAGTTTGTTCAGAAAGGCAATTGTTTGCCCAACTGTGACTTTGGCAGCCTGGATCCTGTGCTGATCCACACAATCAGTCACAATACTGATTTTTGTAATAGTTGGCTATCTTTAGTTGCTGTCATCTGCCTCTCTCCTCAGGCAGTCTCTTCTGGATGAGGACTTTTCTAACAAACACTTCTGAATCACCTATCCATGGTGATATCAGAGGGAAGGGATGGTGCAGTGGTATATCAGTGGTATCTCCCAGCCTAGCTAGTGAGTTACATAAACACTTATCTCCAGTCCTTTCTTGGGAAAGACTCTTATGCATCCTGTAAAACAGCAAGTTAACGACAAGACTTTCTGTAAAAGATGGGAGTGGCTGAAATAATCTTTTGCCAAGAAGCAAGTTTTTCATGGTTTGGGTTGTTTTGCTTTTTGCTTTTATTAAGTTCCCTTCTGTTGGTTTTAACGTGCCTCCCCCTTCCCCATCCCATGTAAGAGGTTAATCTCCTCCCAGTCAGGCTGATTAGGTTTGGTCCACTTTTCTGCACTCTTGTGATCTATTTAGTCAGGGCCACACATGTGATATCATCTAGTAAAGAGGTAAGTCGTCTTCTTCCTTTTCCCCTTCCCCTGCTAACCTGTTGGTATTACAGCAACGTCCTCTACATCTCATTGAGATCTTTTCCCCCCTTCGCTTTAACTTCGTGATCTCCTGCCATCCCCCTTTTGTTAGTCTCTGCCAGGTTCTTCTCTGAGGAGGAGCTGAAAAAAACTACACCATCTTGTTAGAAGGGGACTTCAAGGTTCTCCCACTACAGACAACAGTTACACTTAGCCCCTTTCACTCTTCTTTCTCTTCAAGCCATTGCAGGATCTTCACTCGCACCAGCATTTTCCTGCGTTGTCTCATTTGCTCAGAGATTTTTTCTTTTGGTCTTTCTCTGCGGTTTTACCCGCAGGCTCTCGCGTGGCAGGCTTCAGCAATTCAACTGCTGCTTTGCAGGACAGTGCCCTTTCTCCTCACCTCACCACAGCCACACACACTGAACGAAGCCTTTACTGCACTGCTCCTCTAGTGGTAGCAGCCCAGCTTTCCACCCGAGGCAAGAAGGTTGAGAAAGCTGCATCGGAAGCATTCGTTACTTTAAAGTCTTTCTTCCAAGGAAGAGCTGGGCAAAGGGCAAGAGGCCAGATAGATCCTTGGTACCTATAAGCCAGACTTGGTCCCTGGTAATCAATCAATTACGACTGAAAGATCAGAAGTGTATTTGAAGTGTGGCGTGTGTGCTAAGGAGAGGTCGACAGGCGCCAAAAGGTTATGGCTGATGGGGAATCATCCCTTAATCAAGAAGAGTTCTCAGAGGGTGGAGGAGAGATTGCATCTGGATTCAATTCTATTCACTGCTTCATCTGGAAATCAAGAAAAATCACCAGTGATGAAATTCAAAAGAGACACCTACTTCGATGGAGTAGGAAATAACAAGTGGGACAAGGTAGGCACGTAGACGCAGAGTTGTTTATTGAGAGAAAAGCATTAAAGCCAAAACTAAGAAAGAACAATGCCTACAGAGCAAGAGGTGTTTTTTTCCTGAAAAGCAGGTACTTAAAGATTTTATGTCATTGTTATTGTGGGTGAGGAGCTGAACTTACATCTCTAGTGCAACAACACGTCAAAGAAGAGATTAATGAGGCCCTTACATGGACAAAAGAACAGCAAAGAGGAACAGCTTCTGGTTTCTGTGAAAAGAGCTGATGAAACTGGTACCCCAGTGTTGCATGCTCAGCTGATGTTCACATCTTTAAAGAACTGCTAGTAAACTGAAGAGAAGACATACATGGTCTGCAGAGCAATAACCTACATCAGAGGAACATCTCCCAGTGACAGATTTTAAAATCTCCTCAGATGCAGCTTGCGAAAGATGACCGAGAAGCCACTTCTCATACAATTACTTTATTCTGGTGAAACATGAAAACATGAAGACATCTCATACTGGCTTCACATCACTTCAGCCAAATGTAAGTTATTGGGCAAAGTAACAATGCCAGAGGCATACAGGATAGCAGCAAACAGCCTACCTGAAAGAAAAGCTATACCTGGGGGTGGAATAACACTGAAGGTCTACCTAGAAGAAATCTCACTCCTCCTGGAGTGAGATCTATGATCCTTCCTACCCTCCCAGCCACCTCCTGTACCTTTCTTGTTTCTGCTTCTGTCAGTGACTCTTCAATTTCTCCTGTGAACAAGCAAGCAGCCTCTCCTGTTGAGAACTGGCTTTTACTTCTGCTTGGCTAGCCTCTTCTAGGACATAGAGGAGAGCAGCACTTGCCAGCTGCTAGCACAGCTGTTCTCCTGGCAGGACTCAAACCCATCCCATTTGGCTAGCACATAGTCCTCTGTGCTCTCTTCTCCCGTCCCAGGGTCCCCCAAAAGACAGAGAGGGCCCACCACACTCTCAGGAGAAATTCATAAAAGCTACTGAGCTTCCTGCTGTGACAAAAACCCATGGTAAACCTCCGCAGCCTCTGCCCTTACACCACACACACATGTAAGCCTTCTACTTCTCGTTTGATATTTTGACCACTATTACCATTTGTAGTCAGTGGTAGGAGGTAGATTTGCTGTATGGAAAACCCGCTACGGGAGACATCAAGCAAAAAGGGAGTGTGAATTAACATGCCTTCATTTCCTTTCTTAGCAAGGTAAGCAGGAGCTTGGAAGATCAAAGAGCAATGGATAAAAGGAGCCTTCCCTACGCTAAGTCTATACGGATATTTTCTTCTACAATTACATACTGCAAGTTGCAAAATTAGTTATCTGGCAGAACGGGACTAGAAGCACACCTCACACACACCCACCAAGTGCCTTCCTCCTCTCCACTCACTACAGATGATCCTTAGATTATTTTCTTCTGAGATTAAGATGCATTTTACAGCTCATAAGAAAGAACAAGGTTTCTGTTGAATAAGAGCTGCTTAGCAGCATCCACTTTTAATGATTATTGGGTCAGATGAAGCTGCTTTAACTCAGTGATCGGGCTGCCAGTGGAAACTTTGCATTTCCTTCCACATTATGTCTTTAATTTTATTTCTGACTTTAAAGGATCATCTCTGATGAGCACTGAGGAGAGAACCACTTGTGATACAATCTGTAAGGAAGTACGAAGTTTCCGTTAAGAGACACAGCTACCTTGTGACATCTGGTTTTTGCAGCTGCTGGATATTGCTGTGTAGACAGCACCTCCCCGACAGAGCTACCTGGTGAGTGACAAGTGATTCTACACCCTTAGAGCAAAGAAGCTTCTTCACATCATCCGAGAAGAAAGGAGGAGAAAAGGTAAAATCCACAAAATACAGTTGCTGACATGTACACTCATCATGTGTGTGACTAATGTTTTTTCATTTACCTTTTGTTGCTGTTCAGGTAATTTTTAAGCAGTTTTAAGAACTTCTGCATCATCAGAAATGGCTTTATGTGCATTATGTGAGCGTATGTTTTCGGTTTTAATTACTTAAATATTTAAGTTTTAAATATTATGCTGAACCTAGGTTAGATTCAGGTAATGTGTAGGTGCAATTGTTGCAAAGCTGTCACCTCTAGACCACTGGTGTCAGACAGTTTTGTCCCTGTGACCTGTAATTCTGATTAAATTCCTCTGTGTGTGTAATGGAACAGAACCGTGGGCTGGAGAGGTATCAAGCCTGGGACTATACACAGTAGGGGTCAGGTTAAAGATAGGCAGTGTTCCTTGTTACGTTGCAGCAATAAACAGTGCAAAGACAAATAAAGCAATGATACTCACTTTTTTTCTGCTTTCCATTCATAAAAATAAAGACAAAGGGGAAAAAATAGGCTTAGAAAAATTCCGGTATGTTAGGGTAAAAAAAATGGCACTTGCTGTGATGTAAATACACATCAATAATATATTCAAACTGTGCCCAAGTTACTTGCCTTGGAGTAACATCACTTAAAACTCTGTCTCTGCCTATTAGAAAAGAACATACATACAAAACCAACAAATTCCTGTTATTCATTTAGCCACTGAAGACAGCACTTACTGAAAGCTCATGTCATCTTTCAGTAACTGTAGTTTCATTAGAAGGAAGAGTCAGATGCATTTTTATTACTGTCCTCTTACAGTGATGTTTGCCTGACCGGAAAGGTGGGTGAAATCCTGAACTGCTATGAATAGTGTCTTTGCTTTTTGCTTTATTCCACACGGGAATTATCCCTCTCTGATTTGATGTTTGTGGTCCGTATCTTTCATTCCTATTTGTTTTCCTTTCCACCATTTGAACAGCCTTTTGTGTGCTTGACATCCAAGTTGCACGGTGCTGCAAGGACTAAGCACGTGCATGTTACTTTCCTTTCCACCATCCAAGTTGCATGGTGCTGCAAGGACTAAGCACGTGCATGTTAAAGATACTTAGCAAGTATGCATATGCATCCCATAATGCTTAAGAAGTGTTTGAAAAACCTGTAATGAGAAGTGTGCTGGAACTGCAAGTTAGTCATTGCTAGTGATTCAGGCTTGCGGAGTAACCACACGGTCTTCACAGACTGAAAGTCCTTGACATTTTTATATTCTTTCCTTCTTAGGAACTGGGGAAAAAACCAGACATGATTTCTTCAAGTACAGAGTCCTCTGAAGCTGAACTCTCAACCTTCTATGACTATTACGAGAATTACAACGATGCTCCCAAGCCATGCAGTAAGGAAAGCGTCAAGAGGTTCGCAGCCTCCTTCCTACCCGTCCTGTACACCCTAGTGTTCCTGGTGGGGCTCATGGGAAACATTCTGGTCATTGTGGTCCTCTTCAAATACAAGAGGCTGAAGAGCATGACTGATGTGTACCTTCTAAACCTCGCCATCTCAGATCTGCTCTTTGTTGTATCTTTGCCGTTCTGGTCTTATTACACAATAGACCAATGGGTTTTTGGAACTCCCTGGTGTAAAATCATTTCGTGGATCTACCTGGTTGGGTTTTATAGCGGGATATTTTTTATCATGCTTATGAGCATAGACAGATACCTGGCAATTGTTCGTGCAGTGTTTTCCTTGAAAGCAAGGACTGCCTTCTACGGCTTAATCACTAGCCTTGTTGTATGGCTAATATCTCTTTCAGCCTCAGTTCCAGAACTTGTATTTAGAGAATCTTTTAACGAACATAATTATACCACCTGCAAGCCGATATATCCAAGCAATTTCACGACATGGAAACTTTTTTCCACTTTGGAAATCAACATTTTAGGGCTCATAATCCCTTCTATAGTTATGACATTTTGCTACGCCATGATCATTAAAACATTATCTCACTGTAGAAACGAGAAAAAGAATAAGGCTGTGAGGATGATCTTTGCTGTCATGATCGTGTTTTTCTTCTTTTGGACCCCCTACAACATTGTTATTTTCCTACAACTGCTGGAAATGATGGGACTCATTAGAGACTGTCAAGTGAGCAGGAGTCTGGACTATGCTGCCCAGGTAACAGAAATCCTCGGTCTTTTCCACTGTTGCCTCAACCCAGTCATCTACTTCTTCATGGGGGAAAAATTTAAGAAGTACGTCAAGATGCTCTTTAAGAACTGGCGATTACCTGGACGTATTTGCAAGTGGTGTGGAGTTCACATCACTTACCACACTGAATCCACCAGTTCATTCCACACACAATCTACAGGGGACCAAGATGCTCTGTAACATGTTTCAGACCAACCACTGAACTCACTGCAAAAGCAAACTGACAAAAGCAGGAACTTTGAAAAGCTAAGCAAATGCACATGCATTTAACAGGAAGCTAGTGCTGGATAATTACTTACTTCAGCTTTGATTTCTGCCTCTAGGTTTTCTGAATAATATGACAGAAGGTGTCCTAGATGTGAGACGTGGGAGATGGACACGCAGGTTTTATCTGCTGTGATTATAAATCACTGCTCAGACGTAACAGCAGCCTTGGTTCTCTGCAACGAACTGTGCCACGTTCCTTCTTTTTCCACCAGCATCAAGACGGAGGTTGGCCTGAGTGGAAGGGCAGAGGAGAGACAGCTGCTTGTCCTCAGCACCTGCATTTGGAAAACATATTCATTTATTCAAGAAGGATGGTTATTACCACTTTTTTTTCTTTTTTTTTTTTTTTTTTTTTTTTTTTTTTAATTCTACAGCTGATCTGTGTAGAACTTGTTGGTTCTGAATCTTAGCAAGCTATTAACAGTACCTGCTGCTGTTCACTGCTTCATCTCAGGGAGCGGATACACTCCGTGTCATTAAGAAAAAGGACACAAAACACATTCTTTATGTGCACAAAGACGCAAAGCAAATGCATTACCTTGTGTTAGAGACACGTTTTCTCTCAGGTTTTCAAGTTGCCACATATGCCTATGTGTAGGTGTATATATAGACATTTTGAATTACTCTATCACTGTAATTCAGGATAGCAATTCTGTACTTTAATTAACATAGAAAATGTTTTTTATATTTTTTAATATAAGTGTTTGAAATCATTTATTTTCCAGCACGTGTGAATAAGTTTGAAGTATCTTGATTAAAAACGTATCTTTTAAAGGGAATGTTCTTTGTTTCTAAAGCACTTAACCCCAATTCTCAATTTTCATTCATTGGAGACGTATCAGGCAAAACAAAAGAAAGTAAAACCAGAGATATTATAGAAATGGTCTGTCATAACTTCAAAACCACACGAAGAATCCTAGCATTTGATAACGGCAAAATGCAAAGACTGTGATGCCCCAGTAGCCACTCACATATCTACATGATATTGATCAGAGATCTGGAACAGGAAGGAAATTCACAGAGTAACAGTTAGATTTTGGCACAAAAATAATTTTAAAAAGAGGCAATAATCAGTAATGTGGTAGCAGATAAAGTAAGAGTTGAAAAATAGGTATTGGAAGATATTTTTGGTGCGTCTTTTTGCTGGATGACAACCATTCAGCAGAAAGACTATTTTTTTTAGGCTGGCAGTAACAAAGCAGCTGCTCAGACACAGCTGCAAAGAGCAGACACGACATTAAAATGGCTGAATTGGGCTGAAGAAGAAATGTAAAAATATTGTAGTGCCATTGCTCTCATCACCCTAAATAAGAAACATAAGTGGAAGCTCACCCCCATGTGACCTCTCTCATGATACAAGACTGAAAACAAAAAGCAGCAACTTAAATACTCAAACACACCCATACCCACCACAATTAATTTCAGGAATGCATTGTCATTAGCAGTTTGCTGAGGTTGACAAGCAAGGATCTGCATTAATGCAAATAATGAGAATAGCTGTAGAAAACATTACGTGTAGTAAGAAAGTGTCTTCCTTCCCAAGAAAAAGACTATAAATTTTTACTACTCAGAACCTTACAAGCCACTGAGTAAATCAGTTGGGAAAAAACACTGCAAGGGGTGGGTTAAGCCATCCATCACCTGTTTTGAAAAGGAAGACAAACTGCAAGTGTCATGTGCTTCTAAATCCCACAGATGTCAGCTGAACCCAACAACATGTCACTCCCAAGCTGGCATGGCACATTGTCCTCACAGAGGGGACACTGACGGTGCAGGCACTGGGAAGTGCTGAGCCCATTGCTCAAGTGCACAGACTGACCTGGGATCCAAACAGCGCACCACAGTTATTTTTTTTCTTGGTCCTACTCTCTGATCCTTCTAGTCGGTGAGAATAAACGCATCCTTTTGAAAAACCTTGCTTTCCCAGCCAGAGGAAGGGCTGCTTGTGCTGGCCTGGCAAAAATGATGGCCAGCAAAGCAAAAAGTAAGCCATAGGGTCTCGGCTCTTGACAACTGTGAGATGAGAGAGATTCAGGGCTACGAGCAGTGTTGAGGAATGACACTGGGATGGCTACCAGCTTGCAGGCTGGTCCATCCGGCTCTGGGCACACACCCTGTGGTGGGAGAGGGTGATGAATCTGCTCATGTGTGGAATTAACGGGCCGCACCCAGCGGCTGCGCAGTGTTGCCATAAATGGAGATGGTGTAAAGCCCCTTTTCCGCACAAAACTCAAAGGCGCTTCACATCGCTGCTCAGCTTTGTGTCCCACAGCCTGCACAGACATGTCTTTGGTGCACAGGGTGCTTGGTGCAGCCAGAGCTCCCCCCAGGTGAATGTTGTCCATGTCTCTCTGCCTGAATAACCTCTTCCAGTCCTCCCAGTAATAATCTACTCGATGCATGGGCTGGATGAGCAACTGAGCTGGAGGCTGTGCTCTGAGCAAGTTTGCCGAATTGGGTGCAATAGGGAGCTCACCTTTAAGTGACAAGCTCAGGAATCCAGGTGCTGGGACTGGAGGTCACCAAAACTGGGAGGTTTTGTCCTGTCTGTCACCTGGAACAAATCTTCCTCCCCCATGCAGCCAGCTACAGTGGATAATGCCACTACTCTTAAGAGAGGGCTTTGAAATCTGCTAATGAGAAAGGATGAGACAATAGTATTAATACAGTCAAAAATACAGAAGGGATTTTCAAAATGTCAGTTGACCAAAGGTGTCATTTCAGCTGAACGAGAGTTTCCAATGATGGCATGTACAGACCTATCAAACCATGAAAGAGAAGGGATAGACATGTGAGTGAAGCAAAGCTGACTCATTCCTACACCCACATTTTTGCATTGGGGTTCCTCGGAAGGCCAGCCTGTGGCCTCTCTTCAGTAGCACTAAGCCACCACAGAAAGGTAGACTAGGGAAAAAAAATCAGCTTAATTATATGAAAGACTATAAATAATGATTAAAAAGTAAAAAGTAGTTGGTTAGTTTGTTTTCATACACCGCTTAGGCCACCACAGTCACTCCCTAAACATAAAGCTGAATTACATACTTACCTTTGACTCTGTAAGACAGCTTCATCCCTTTTGATGATATGGAAGCAGCATCATGGTTGGCAGCCTCCTCCCAGTCTGCTCCTTTCAGTCGGAGAGCCAGCCCTGGAAAGAAAGTAAGGAATTGATTTTTCTCCTTCCTACACCATTATAAAGCTGAATTACATACTTACCTTTGACTCTGTAAGACAGCTTCATCCCTTTTGATGATATGGAAGCAGCATCATGGTTGGCAGCCTCCTCCCAGTCTGCTCCTTTCAGTCGGAGAGCCAGCCCTAGAAAGAAAGGAATTGATTTTTCTCCTTCCTACACCATTACTGCTTGTCACTGTCTCAGCACCAGCTCTGCACGCCTGGTCTGAAAGAGAATGCAATTCAACAGGCACCACAGTGCTCCTCTGTTACCAGGATGCTTCCAGTCTAAAAACGCCAGCAGGGATATACACACATATTTTCCTCCACGAGCTCTTACTGGTTTCCAGTTTTATCCAACGTCTTTCTCTTAACACAGCCAGAGACCAACCTCATCATCGTGGCTTGGGCTGGGCTGGCCATTGAAACTAACAAACGCTAACTTCTCTCCCAAGTGAAAGACAAATGAGAGAAAGAGAGACTTAAGAGTTCAAAAGAAACTAAACTACTTTAATAAAATACTAAGAAAATAACAAAAAGATAATGATATTAATAAGAAAATCATGAAATACATACAATATATACAAAACCACATCAAGCTCTCAGGATGATGATCACATCACCAGCAGGGTCTGGGAAAGTCCCTGACTGGACTCAGTGACGGATGGGAGCTGAACTCAGAGACTGGATTCAGGAATGCATGGATTGGGATTAAAGGCAGATGAACAGACAGGGTCCTCCTCAGATGTCAGCCACTGAAGAAAGAGGCTGAGCCTTTGATCCCTCAGCTTTTATACTGAGCACGGGGCAGATGGGATGGAACACCCTGTTGGTCAGTTTTGGGTCACCCGTCCTGTCTGCTCCTCCCCACAGGTGGGACCCCTCTACGCTTTTCCATTTCTGACCCTCCAATGGGGCAAATAATGAAGGTACCTGACCTTGGTTGTTATAGCAGTAAGTGTAAGTGAGACCCTCTCTGCATACCATTCCTTGGCATGAACTATAAACATCAGGCCTTATCTCTGCTAGAAGCCAACACTGTCTGAAAAAGATGCCATTAACTTGGAAGAGTTCAGTTCGAAGAGGCTTAGCTGAAAAGTAAAATTATTGATATGAAAATTGGTTCTCTTTTACCTTAAACCACGAGACTCATCAACTCCCATCTCTTCTGCAAATATCTATCTTGATTTACAGTTAGAAATCAAGAGCCATTTAGTAATGTCAATCAAAACTATAATTAAAACGGTGCTCTCAACAGGACTTCAGTACTCCAGGCATAAAAGAAGCTTTTAAAGTAGGAGACTGGAAATGAATAGTCAGTATAACTGAGGTGAGATTTCTAGCATTTGCATAACTGATAAAATCATTCAAAGGCGATGTAGTACTGGTTGTATCTGCAGCCACCTTCCTGTCACACAGCAATGATGTACACAGGTGCCACTTGCAGTCATGGAGGCATCACGTCTATGGGAGCAGGAACTATCAATGTGGAGACACCAAGTTAGATGCTTCCAGGATGATTTTCTTTTTCACAGTCATTCAGCAGCAACATCCATCAGAAAAATCAAGAAACCTGCATCTTATGGGATAGTCGTTGAGTCAAAGACACTTCTCACAGAAATGAGGCTCAGAAGCAGAAAAGCCCTTTGGTTCCAGACCAGTAAAATCCAAGTTCTCTGCCAGCTCCTTGATGGAGCACTGGCATGATTGACCAGTCCTGATGTTCTCTTGCCCTTGGCACAGGATACCCCTCCACATATCCCTCACACGCTCAGCTCAAAAGAGGACTGCTCGTAGGCCACACTCAGGCTTTTGTCTTAATTTATTTCTGATTCTCCTTTGAACTCTCAAAAATGGTAACATATGATATCTCTACTGAAATAACTAATTAATGTCTTCTCTTCTGCATCACTGGCCACTTGACCCTATTTTTTAAAAAGTTGTTGTCTTACAGCTAGGGGAGCTGAGGCACAGGGCAAGAGCTCAGACATTATGGGCACAATGCACATTTTTGACAGAATCTCCGGGCCCTCCTAGCTCTCCTTGGGGAGGATTTGCATTTCAGCTTGGTGAGGGGAACTCCAGGTAAGAGCTGCCCACACCGTGCCCTTTCTGGTAGCCAAATCTGAAATGGCCCAGCCAGGAAAGTCTCCATCTGGATCCAGGTTCTGAGAGGACCAGCACAGGTTAATGTGAAGGGTACCTGGAGGTAACTGGATGACCAGCTACTGTCATCTTCCAATAAAAGATGTTCTTCACTGACACAGGTAAGAGAGGGTATTATGTGTCTTAAAACACCAGAGAAAAAGGATTCCTGTTCACAGGTGACCAAAAAAGAAACAAATTCATCTTCTGCACAAATGCATCCCAAACACACGATTGATCAGTGCATCATACTCCTTTAGTTCTTGTGTTGGTTTTTTGTTTGGCTGTCTTTTTTTTAATTTCAAGTCATCTTGGAAAGGTTGAAGTTTCTCTGTAGTTTCTTGTTTCAGAGTAACAGCATGCATTCAGTACATGTAGCTCAGTAATTTCACTCTGCAAGCTTGTTATGATTTCAGGTGTTGCAAAATGAAAACCACCACGGCACTAAACATTTTTTAAAATTCCCAGAAGGTGTTTGTTTCCTTGCTTTGGCTTTTAAAAATTATAGCAAGTAATCAAGTATCTCATCTGCAAGAACCTGATCTGTTTCCACAGATATGAAACCCTCATAAAAGGTAGTCTCAGTGCTGCTAGCAACCTGTGAGACAACAAAGGCTGAACAAAGATTGATGTTACCAGATCTTTTGCTCAATAGAGGCCAGCAGTGTTTGAACAGCATTTTCCCAGAAGCTCCAAGCAGCCAAGTTGAGAAAGAAACTTTTTGTACCTGGGGCAGTGACTGGAGACAGGTGGACATCCCTGCCTGAAAAGCATATTTGTCTCTTTTGCACGAGGACTTTGCACCCTTTGAAATACCTCCACAGAAGTACAGTGGTTTGGGCAGATGCTAAAATGAAGAGAGAGTCTTCTCTCTGACTTTTAACCTGTCGCCATCACACACAAATAGAAAGAGCAGGACCAGCTAGCAGTAATACAAAAACACAAAAGTATCTTAATCAAAGTGAAAAAAGACCACAACAGATCTCTGTACTTGCTCATAACTGGTAAACTGAAATTTGACCACAAGTAAGACCATGACCGCAGACTGACTGTCTTTTCTGCTACCAAAGTATATGGGAAAGGTGTAAAAAACACAGAGAGAAGAAAGAGAAGGATGGCTTTTCCTGTTGCTTGTGCCCTTGTTGTTCATTCACAAGCACCAGGAATGGAAAGAAAACAAGGCTGGTTGATGGCAAGGAACAACACTGTCTGCAGGCCCTGCAGAGAAACAGTGCTGAGAAACTGCAGAGCACAGGTCTGCCCTTGCTATCAAAAATCTTGTTTACCCTCTCTAGAAGAGTGAAACCCATAGCACGAGGCGTCACACAAAAACCTGCCACGCTGCAGAGAATGGGCTGAAGAGTTTACAAAAGGAACAAAAAAGGAAGTTTGGATTTAGGCCGTTTTCTCCTCAGTTCTGCTTCACCAACACATCCTTGCATAACGCAGGTCAGTACTCGCTTCCTTTCCTCAGAAATAGGAGGGAACTCCCCAAAACCCCCATGGGGAGGCTGCGCCCCCATCTGCTCCTGGGTTTTTTTTTTTTGCCACAGCCTCCTTTCCCACAGTCACATGGAGTTGGGAGCAAATCCATCCATTTCCTCACCAGCTTAAGGTCACGTTATCTGCAGGCAGCGGTCACACAAGTAGGGTGTCTGCCTGGTCACTGCACTGGCAGAAGATTTGGCATTTGAAGAGGCAGCTTGATGAAAATCTGAACATGGGAGAGAACAGATTTTTCGTGGTGGTTGCATCGTCTAGCGATCAATATCTTTTAAGCCGGCGCTGCCGTTTGCATTTTGTTTCAGCCTCGGATTAAAACTGCTTTAGAGTAAGCTCAGCTTATTTGCTTCAATATTACTGAAATAAAATATTTCATTGTTTCTGCCTTGAATTTTTATTAAATCTTTATTCTGATGGGGGAAACAATTTCAGAAGTCCTCATGCAACCAAAAATCGTAGAAAGAGCTCATGGATTTCTTTAAATGTTTTTTGTTAACAACTTCATTGAATAAATCTATCACATTGCTCTATCAGCAGCTTATTCCACATACCCACAGCGATGTACCATAATTTAGAAAAAAGCTAGTGTTTGAAGCAAAATAGCAATAAAGTGATGAATGTTACTGTAGAAGACTACCAGACAGAAAAGAGGTTTTTTGTTGTCTTTTTTTTTTTTTTTTCAAATCTACTGACTTGAGAATTCATGAGAATTTGCCTGGCAAATAAACTTCTGTAGTGTAAAAAAAAATACAGTGCTTTACATACTCTATCAAAATGGGACTATGTGAATAAAATTTAAAATAATCAAACCTCAAATCAGCATTTATGAAAGGTCAACTCTTACGTGATAATTATTTAACAATTTGTGCCACTGAAAAAGCAAAGGTCAGCATTAGATATCCAAGATTCTGAAGAATTTTTCTTTGAGTGCTTTTTTTGGGGAGGACGGAAGGCGTTGGGTTTTTTTTTTTTAAATTGTACAGATACGTGGTAACTACTACATTTCCGTTCAGAGGGTTCATGCCATAAACAGAAAAAAAAGTTTACCTTTTCTGTAAGGTAATTTGCAATTAAAAAACGCAGTCATAATATGATAGGATTGAATGTGGCCTGGATTTTCAGGAGGGCACATGCTGAATGAACTGTCATGCCAACATAAACCACTGGGTATGGATAGGCTTCCAGGTTCCTGGAAAAACATAGAAAGAGTTCTAGAAATGTCAACTACCCATACAGAATAGGTAGCTAGTATCAATGGCTATTTTAGTGACACCTCCTAACAAAATCTGCCCTGTTTTCTAGACCTGAGGCCACAAGATCCTGCAAAGTTACCACTTTGGCAAAAACAAAACACAATGGGGAAAAAAAAAAAAAAAAGTAAAAATCAGTGAGATCCTTTACAGCCAAAGTCTGCCTGGTCACTGCATGGCAGAAGCTAGATGTGTCTACTCCAACACTAGCAGTGGCTGAGGACCAGGTTCGTGAGACCTTGTAGAGACCCAGCAGCCAGATGTGCCCCACAGCCCATGGGGGTAGAAAGCAACTGGCCCAGGTCTTGTCCATGCAGACAATGCTTGTTGTAGGGAAAAAAAGCGACGTTTTATTACCTGCAGTTCACTAGATGGCTTCACTGTCTGCACTGGCTTCCTTCTCGTATTGGGTCACAGACCTAAACCAGACGGAAGCACGTCCATCCCTACCTATCAACCAGAGTTGATATGCTCCAAAGAGACTGTAGCACTGCATCCTTTATTTCTCCCTGAAAAGAAAGAGGTGGAAAAAAAAAAAAG
This sequence comes from Calidris pugnax, assembly GCF_001431845.1. Lineage (NCBI taxonomy): Eukaryota > Metazoa > Chordata > Aves > Charadriiformes > Scolopacidae > Calidris > Calidris pugnax. Next base: position 738,379 of record NW_015090772.1, read on the forward strand.
AAAAAAAAGTGCTTTTTTTAAAGTGCTGGTTTCAGCTTTGCCAGGGATCTCGGTTAATTCAACTCTTGCATCTGGATATCGAGACTCTGCCCTCCTTTGTAAAACAAGGCATTTTGCAGATGAAAAGTACTACAATGAAACTAAATATTGTTACGGAGACAAAAATGTGTGTATTCATTGCTAAATTTCTTGCCTTGTCTCAAGACATCAAGAACCATGCATACTCTTTCACTCACAGCCCAAAAAGATTCATCTCCTTCCACAGAAGATGAAAATAACTTCATAGAGTACTATAATCTGAAACAAAATCAAAAAAAAGCCTTTGGTTTTGAGCAATTTCTTCCTAACATTTCTCAGTTAATGGGTGACTGTTGTGTTGTCCTGAATCATGAGGGTTTGCAGACAAAACCCCCATCCCTTTTAGACGTGCTTGCCTGATTTACTTCACATTTTGACATTTGTAATCAGCAGGGGGTTTCACCAATTTGCATGAACACACTAAAACAGGTAGCAGGAAAAACCTAAGTACTTCATAAGAACAGGAACATTCTTTCCAAGCCAAACCAGCATCACATTTTTGCATCAAAAGGCATAGAGCCTTACAACAAATGAGTAAGCCCCAAAATCAAAATACGCTATGGAGCACAGACCCAGGTTTTTAAAAGAGAACTGATGTTTTTAAATAATCTCAGTTGCTGTAAATAAGATCAAATTGCAGAGCAGTAGGGGTTTGGGGTTTTTTTTTTGCAAACTGAGTCATGGTGAGCAAGCAGCTGATTCAGCTGTCAAAGCTGAGTCTCTTCTACTGAAAAGACTGGACTTCTACTTAAAAGCACTGGAATTCCAGCTCAACTTAATAAGAAAAAAAGACTTCACCTGAAAGTTTCAGGTGCTGAAACTCAGAAAGAGACAATCAGGTACGCTCACCTTGACAAGAGGACACAGGGCTAGATGGACCATACTCAAACTCAGTACAATTATTCTTATATGAAAAAATACACTTTTATTACATGAGAAAAAAAAAAAAAGCAAAGAAAACAATACGAGCTGAGCTCTGTGTATTTTTGAAGCCCTCAGCATCTGAGACAAGAGCAGTTTCATGTGCTGCACCAACGGGGCAGACCCTTGACAAACTCATGACACAGAGAGAGAAGAAACAGTGGGAATCCCTGAAGGTTCTTTCACCCACCTTGCAGGACAAGTACAACAGCATGGCTATGTTGCTGAAGAAGGTACTTGCTCACCAGAAACCACAGTGAAACCAAAGCAGGCATTATCTAGCCTCATTGTTTTGTGAACAACTGACAATACGTGATGCACACCAAGGACTGTCAGAAAACACATGGTTTCTACCTCGGTTTGCAAGGATAACAGGGAATACAAGATGGTGATAAACAGCTGGGGAGCAAGTACCAGCAGAGCTATGGGTATTCACAACTTGGCCTTTAGGAGGATTTTTGTTATGACTTGGATATATTTCCCCCACCCTGCACATCCAGCCAGGGGAGCTGAACCTTCACCCCATTTCACCTCCTTTCTTTCATGTAAAATTTTCCACTTGTAGCTCTGAAAACCTGAAAACTGCAGAGCTCAAGCATCATTCACCTTTGTCAGCACCATTCAGCTTTGCCACAGCCTGTAGCTGGTTGGTGGTGGCTGGAGGCACCAAAAGGGAAATGATTTTCTTTCCCTGCCCCACTGCCAACCTGCTTTTGTTTAGAAAAAAAAAATAAATAAAACAAACCAAAACCCAACCAAACAAAAAACCTAACTACCCACTCTTTACCTGACACATAATTATGCTTTCCCCTTGGTCTTAACAAGGCTTGTGATCCAGATCGTGTTTTGTAACACTGAATATTCTTGTCTGCTTGTATCTCCAGAGTGCTTAGGCATCCCGTTTCAGCACTGTAGGTACAGCACAAAGGAGAAACAAACTTCATGCAAGTCAAGTATGCTACTGCTGTAATCTCATCTCAGTATCTTTGCAAGGCAGGTTTGGGTTTTTTTCAGAATTTAAAAACGAAAAAACCCCCACTAAAACAAAAGATGCCTAGGTAGTTTCTACTCTTGCATCTGAACTACTGGCACTTTCTGTCTAAGCTCTCTTTATTTCCTAGGATGGGTGACCAAGCTTAATTTTGGGGTTGGCTGGGGTGTGTCCCTTTTTTTATTCACATTAAGAGGAGTCCAAAATTTGGCTAATACTAAAACATCAACTGTCTCAGCATGAGAGTTAAAATTAGCAAGGATCCGTAGAAGCTCTAGGTTTTCTTCAACATCTCTGAAGCCTTTGAGTCAAAGCAAACAGACCTCAGAGGTTAGACTTGAAAAAGTGAAAAATAAAAAGAGCTGCTTCAGCAGATACCAACCAGCAGCTACTTTCATCTACATCAACATGAGCTAGGTGGACTCAGTGCTTTAAATGAAGTCACATCTGCAGGTGTCTATGTTTGACTGTAGTCAAAAGACTCACATTTCTTTAACTTCAGCTTTTGAAGTGGATACTGCTCTGGATCAAAGGACCAAAAGAGCAACATAGGACAGCAATGCAGCAGAAGTCACTGCTTTGACAAAACTTTGCAGGAAATCATGCTAATCCCTCACAGGTTCAATACTAGGTTCTCAGGTTCTTCAGCGCACCAGATCTACCTATTCATGATTAGTACAAACCACATCCTAGAACTGAGGGGGAAAAAAAAAATCAGAAAGCTTCAAAGAAGATAATGTAAAGTACATGCACGATCCAGACGCGTGTCTCATGGTCTGAAATCTTCTGGGAAACCTCGCTAGTATAGCAGGCTGTTTCAACGTCCAGAAATTAAATGTAATGTGAAGGAGGCAAGAAAGAAGTGCAAGTTTTCCTTCTGCACAGCTGCTTTCTTCTTCCATATGTGCCTGCTCAGAAAACAGCAGGTAACACTTTCAATATAAAGGAGAAAGGTTACAGTCTAAAGCTCAGAAACAGGGCATGAGGAAGGCTGAGGGTAAGCTCTCAGTTTCTTTTCCTCCTCCTCCTCGACAATTCTACCTATGCTTCAGAATGCTCCTTCACCTATAGTGCAGGAACACATCCAGACCCTGCAGCCACCACATGCACAACACACAGCCATTCACCTTCTCCCAAGGCAACTGCACTGGAGAGTGCTACTGCAGAGCTCCACAACCAGGGGAGACTTCTGGCTAGATCCATAAAGAGTGTTCACTCTGTGCACCCGACCAAGATTGGTGGGACTCACCAAAAGGAACATCCGAGTGGGATTTGGAAGAAAGGAGAAACTTATAAGCAAGCTGGAAACAAAGGCATCTTCCTCCAGCTTGCAAACTAATGACGGATAGGTGGAAGGGGTGGAGATCAACTCCACTTCAGGCAACCAAGGACACATTGAAGGGAATTTTTTTGGTTTCTCTATACATAAGACTTCCCTAGTACAAGAGGAAGAACCAGCAAGACTTAAGGAAGAATGAAATAGGAAAGAGAGAAGAGTAATTTCTTGGCTACAGCATTAGAGGGATGACCTGCAATTGCTAGGCATCTCCCCACATCGTGCTCAGATTTGCGTTCTGGCCCACAACCATACCCAACACTGAAAATGCTCAGTTAATATTAGTATAGACGTACCGAGTTTAAAAAAAATAAAAATATTGTATACACTTAGGACTAAAGACAATTAACAGCAACATTCTTTCACACCATAGATACTGGCTGCATTTTCCTACTGAATTTGCACCATTATTCAAACGCATCCACTCTATTTAATAAATAACCTTTCTGTTGGGAGTTTCAAACTCAATTCCCAGTTCCATTAGGGAGTCTTTTTTCCTTTTGTCTACCAAGAAAAAAAAAAATATATTAAAAAAGCTAAGTTACAGTCATGCAGCTGTAAGCCTGTTACCAAAGTGCAAGATATTGAACTTACCATCATGCTTGCACAGAGTCTGCTATGACTCCACGCTGTGGAATTCCGTGAGCAAGACTGTGCTGCCCATTACAACACTACAGAGCTAAAGGTGGGACCTTCCTAAGACCCTGACCTTGGAGTCCTACCTATACTTGGCTCCTGAGGAACAGCTGTATGTGCTAAAGTCCAAAACGTGAGTTCTTAAATACATTCCTGATTCCTTGGCCACAAATCCTACTGAAAGGGGATTGCATTACCAAGAGCCTGAAACTAGCACTGGATCTGTGAAATCTCTTGTAGCTAACACACATCTTCAAGACTTCCCCCAAAGCCAGGGACTCCGGTTGACTCCTCCCGTATTTGATAACATAACGAGCAACAGAAATTACCTTCTGAAAAGGAATTTTTAAGCATATATAGTTTATTCAGCAAAAGCATGATAAAGATCCCCATGACATCTTTTCCAACATTTTTCCATTCAGTTCTTTGCATCAAGTCTCAAGATCATCTCTTCCTGCAGATTTTTGCCTTCTCATGGAAGGAGAACCATTCAAGTAGACCTCACTCTTCTGTAGGTTCCAGTTCCTTTTGTAACAAGATCTTCCAGCCAGGATCTCGAGGCTGGGTACCATGCTTTTAAGTCCTGGCCTTGCAAGAGAGCTTCCATGCAACTCATATTCCTTCAAATAAAGTTGCTGCAACAACTGGACCAGGTCATTCAAGACCTTATCACCCTTTCACATCCTTGTTGAGTCATCTCTGTGGTGTTCTGTACTTCTTAAAATTTCTGTAAGTCCAGTCCATCAGGTAGGTAAGAAGGTAACGGAGAGGGCACAAAACAGTTTCAGAGCACAAAGACATACTTCATGTTGGCTGTGGACAGTGAAACTGGTAACTTTCATCTTTTATTACCTGTAAAAATGCTGTTTGCAGTCTGGAAAAGATACGTACAAAAAGATTAAACTGAAAATGTGGGGACTGCACATCAATCAGCAGTTCCTTTGGGAAGTTATGCTAGAGCATTTGCAAGCAAAAAAAAAAAAAGGAAGATGATAAGTGATTGCAAAGCCATGTAACAGAAAAACATTCTCAAGTAGTTTCCTGCTGATAGAGAGACAACAGTGGCCGTAAACAACTAAGCTGCTGTCAGAGGCTCAGGTTAGAATCTCTCAGCACTGCGAGCTGAGACAGATGGATTTCCAGGAAGAGCATCCTACAAAAACCATCAGAATATCCATTTTACACATAGAGAGATCACTGGGACCAGCAGCATCTTAATATATCTGAAATGAGAATAAAAGGGGACTGCAGTAGTTTAGTCAGCCATCCAATTAGATCCAAGTGACTAAATCCATCCAAAGAGAGGGCATTTCTTCCCTTTGCAGTTTCAAACTTAGAGTTTTGTTCACAGGTTGCCTTTTCAGCCTGGATAATTCAGTATTGCCTCCTTCAGAGCACACCACTACAGGATTCTTCTGTAATTGCCACTTCTGAATGCCTGACAGATTTGTCAGGTAGACGGTGTTTGCTGTCCAGTCCGGAGGATTATTTCTAGAGCCAGGCTCATGTAAACATTCAAACTGTGCAAACAAATGAGTACTTCATCAAAAAATAGTGAAAGAAAACCACAGGCACTGTGGAGTCCTCTGAGAGATGGGAGAGCAGGGAGACAGGGAGAACTACCTGCACAGGAGAATTACAAAGGGCATGGAGAGTCTGAAGTGGTATGGACAAGGTCAAGGGACTGAAAGTTTGGTCAACACTTAGGAAGATAACCATATTATGAATAAGGGAAAAAGTAGTCTTGTACCTAGGTTAAGAAAGTGAATTAAACTATATACTGCATGCTATTCACCATTTCATGTTCACCTATTTGCTCCTTCATCCCAGATAATCACAGCCCAGGCTTAAAAGCCTCACTCCAGGGCTGGAAAAAAATATCTGTGCTAAGCTGAGCCCCTGCAGCTACACTCTAAGGGCAGATTTCAAACGTCACTCCCCTACAGAATTGCAAAGATCGCACCTCCCTTCCAGATGGGGCCAGTGTAAAATCTGCCCTTCTCCTTACAGACCTATTCTGACTAAATACCAGGTTTGTACTGGTCTGCTGAAAGTAGAGAACACTGTGCCCATTACTCAGCTGCTGTGCCAGTAAAGCACTTGCTAATTCCTAAGGACAGGTAGAAAGGAGCATTTGAGGAGCCATAATTTTAGCATCAAGAACATTCTTTTTTGCCATGCCTTCAGGAACAGCGGGATCCAGACAGACCACCCCATTGAGCTTCAGTATCTGGAGCCAATGACACAGCTACACTGCAGATGCTGCCCACGGGTCTGACAATGGTTTCACATCATGCCCGTCAAAATCAAATAGGAACTTGGTCAAGGTGAGCCAGCTTAATCTCCACAGCCCCTCTTCTCCTATGCATTTGGTCTTCAGTCAGAAGGTTTCCTTCCGATTCCATGTGCACCTCTGGATACAGACAATAGAATCACATTTCTGGAAGTGTTCAAGATCAGGCTGGATGGGGCTTCGAGCAACCTAGTCTAGTAGGTGGTGTCCCTGCCCATGGCAGGGGGGCTGGAACTTGATGATCTTTAAGGTCCCTTCCAACTCTAACCATTCTATGATTCTGTGATTTGAGGATAGGTTAAAATAACTGACCTGCTCGAGACTGCAAAGCAGCAAAATGCCAAAGCTGTCCCATTTTGCATCACACACTCAGCCCCAAGAGGACTGCATGGAGGCTAGGAAACCTAGGGTAAGCCCCAGCCACGAAGTACCAGCAGTGGTGTGGGCACAGCGACCCAGTCTGAGAGATGGGCAGGGCAGGGCAGAGCACCCTCCTGCAGCACCTACAGACACATCCTTGGGTAAAGAGCACCCTCCCGCAGCACCTACAGACACATCCTTGGGTAAAGCAGCAGAAAGTGGCAACAGGGTCTTCTCGGTAGCGCTGTACTCTGGAGGCCTCCCTTCTGCATACTCAAATAAATACTGCAGTGCTTGGCAACCTCTAGCAGTGTTTTCATGTAGGCAGATCAGAATTAGGAATCAAGGGCTTCAACTTTCAGTTCCTTTCTGTAAACAAGAGATCACTTCTCTGAAAGCAGAAAATAGGCAGGTGTGCTAATGAAGCTATCTACAGGCCTGCTTGAAAAACTTTAAGCCCATTTTTCCATATTGTTCTTGTTAGTCTCCTGTCTAACCAGATGCATGTTTGTAATCCTTGATGCAAAGCCTTTCTACTTGTAATATTACCCAGAGCTGTGGCAAAAAGTGAAGTCTCGGATTACACTACATTTTCACCAGTACAATATAAAACGAAATAGAGTATTCTAACTCTAATGACTCCCCTCACAGCACTAACTGCCATCAAAATTAAAAATACCCCTGGCTGTTAAAACACTGAACTGTTGTAGGTATAATACCTAAATAGTGCTGTCATTCTGCACACTTCAAGCCACAAAACCCACAACCGGTATGAAACTAACTCTGTTCCATTCCTTACATTCAAGGCCTGGCTCTGAGGTAATTAATACTTCACAATATACCGACTGCAGAGCATGTTCCAGGGTCTGCACAGGGATTGTGCAAAAAAAACCAAAACCATAAACCAAACCAAATGGGGAGTCAGAGCAAACCGCTTTATTCCACGAACGAAGTGTGTCAGGTACTGAACACACAGCCCCCAAGGGTTAGACTTTGCATTTGAGGTGACAACTGAAGGAGTAGAAGCTCTCTGGCTCAGGTGAATGACTTCTGCCTGGTCTGAAAGCCTATCAAACACATAGCAGAGATGTGGGTAGTCAAGGAAGCCTGTGTTCCTTTTCACTCTCTCCTCAGGTGACAGTAATAGTCCTCATCAGCTGAGAAGAAGTAAGCTTTTGCATTGGCCACCTCAGAAAAGGGTGACACCTCCCAAGTCCACACAGCTTATCACAACTACTTGATTTGCTTTACTGTGCACGTATCTTCATAGCACAGAAAGCAAATGAGACATCAACAAGAACTCATCCAAAGAAACTTTACAACCTCATTTCTCCCTTACACTGTAACTCCTCATAACTCCTCCTCATACCCTTTTTCCTTCCCAAACAAGCACAGGAAGGATTTAATCTTTAAAGAACCATTTTAGTAACGTCAGACAAAAATCAAAGGAAGAAACCACAGATTATGAAAATACTCAATTCCATCATCTTAATCTTTTGTTATTTAAATCTAATTAAGGAATTTGACATCAAACCCCTAAGAATCAATGATACAACTCAGTCTTTTGTAGAAAGTCAGTTTTACTGACAGAGATTGCGCATCTTTGCAAATATCAGGCACTTACAAAGATCATCAGTTTACTGGAACAAAACAGATGTGAATTAATGACTAAAAGAGGATTAAAATTCTCTAACTTAAAGACTTCCACTTGCAAGATGCTGGCCTATAAAAAAACAGGTACTCCACGCCCCAAAAAAAAAAGAAGAAGGATTCAATGAAAGGAAAAGTGGCTAATTTTAAAACTAAATTCTGCAGGCAGGTTAATCAGAGCCTATGGTCCAACCTAAACAGCATAAGTTTTACACGTCCTTGTATTTATCAACTTAAAGTCTTCAAAGATAGCATAAAGGAAGCAGTAAATTGGCTTTCCAAGAGGGGACAGATGCAGACTACAAGGTCCTTCCACGTTGCTGCAGTTGGGACCAGCTTGTATTTCAGTTTTTCTTCCACAGTTCTCATCACTGTTCCTGTGAGAAACCAACTGAAATTCTTCTGAGGTCATTTGCACAGAGGTGAGAAAAATGAGGTCTGCCCAACGCTGGCAGTGAGCCCCTTCAGACTATTGATAGTAACCAGATGATAAAATCAGCTGAAAGTGTTTAGTCCTTTGGCAGTCCTGACCTACCAGCCTGCGTGAGTAAACAGCAAGCTGGTGAGACTGTGCACTCCTTTCGTAGGCTCCTCTCCAGTTGCAAAACATGGTAAAAAAAGGAAAGTGTAAAAGGGTTCCTGTAATGTAAGCAGCCTGTGAGGACCAGTTTTACTAGACTGATCTGAATGTTATCTTCCAGTTGAGTTCAATTTCAGAGTCCATGGCAAATTCTAAAGTTACAGCTTTTATTTTTTTTAAGAGAATTTCAGTATTTAACTCTGGCAGATTTAAAAAACAAAAGTTTTTGAAGAATTTTAAAAATTGCCTCAGCCAAACAACTCACTGATAAACACCGAATCTTTAGAAAAGGGAAGTATGGTTTGAGAGAAAGGGAAGCAAACTGGGGGAAGATAAGAAAATACTGAAATCATTATAGATGGTTCAGCCTTATGTCTCTAACAAAGAGTTGGGGGGCATCATTTTCATACTCTGCAGTCGCATTGATATTAGGTTTGTCAACAAATTCTATTTCGCATGCCTGGGTGCTGCAAGGAGAACACTCCAGCTCCAACACTGTTATGTTGTTTGGCTCCGATGAAACAAGTATATTCCTTGGAACATAAAGGGTCAACTGAGGACCACGGGCTGGCCAGTAGCGACCAAGATTAAAGCCATTGATCCAAATTTGCCCCTGTTAAGAGAGAAAGAAAAAATAATGACATTTTAGTAATTTGACAGCAATCAAATGATGAAATAGCTTTAAGCACAACGCTCTTCACATAGTAACTGGATTTTCTCCATCCTCCAGTTTGATAGAACACAATGACAGAAAATCTGGTCAGAAAAATACTAATGACAGTCAAAAGAATCTAAATTCCTTGATGAGTTAAAGTAATTAATATTTAAAAAGGAAGTGGTTAAATACTGCAGTAATTCCAAATATGACAATACTTAGGAAAAGAAAATTACAGGTTCCTGGCACTGAATTTTGCACCAAGTTTCAGATCCTAGCAAAACTGAAAACGGTATTTGCTTGAAGCTGATTGTTAAATGGAGAAAGAACTCACAAAAGAAAAAAAAACAGATCCTAATTGTTGTGGCCACCTTTGCTAATGTAAGACTACATTATCTTGGTAGGCCTTTCATGTTGCATAATTTCCTGCAAGAGGTACAGCTTGTCTAGACACACGAAACTCAGATGTCTATTATACTTGTAATAGCTCTATCAACAAAAAAACTTGTGAAATCACACTGCAAGAGAGTAGTGTATTTTGGTGTAGTTACCTACAACCATTAAAATCTTTGGGGCTCTGTGAGCATTAATTTAAGTCCAATGAAATTGTGGTTAACATGGCATACAAACTCCTTAAATTACTTCTAATTGCAGAGGTGGTCAGAACTGCTAGTTCAAAATATTGTTCTAACATTATAAATATCTTAAGTTCAAAAGATAAAACAAAATTGGGCAAGAGGGAAAAGAAAAAAATCAAACTAGTCATTTATACACCACAAAACAGACGGATTGAAGTGACACAAATGCAGATTTTTCCAAAAGAGTGTGTGCGTACATACATATATGTATATATACATATACATTTTTAAATATATATTGTACATATATATATACATATACATTTTTAAATATATATAGTCTATGCATTGGTGAGTTGCAGAATGTTACGTAAAACTGTAAATGGACTCCTACTGAGTTAAGCTGAATCTTTGTTCATTAAACAAGACATAAGGGAGGTAATATAGCTGATTTGGTTAAATAATTTGCTTTTACTCCTTCCTAATGTCTTTTCACCATGTCAGATGAGTTCAGTGGAAAAGAAAAAGGATGGGAACAGATAACTTTGTTAGTCAGAATATAGAGGAAAAACAAACTACCTCTTGGCATTGATGTACACTGATAAAAATAATAAAATAGTCTGAATCAGTGGAAAGTAAGGACTTTTACTGCACTCTTGGTCATTTCTACAATTTTATGGGATATCTGAATAATACTTTTAGAGGATTTACAGAAGCACAATTGTAATATAGTGAGTATTGCTGTTCAAGATGTTTTGGAGGTATTTTTCTTGTGTTTTCAGGTATTTATGAAAACAGACTTTATTAAAGTTGCAAGCGAAATTTTATAATGAGTTGGTAAATTTGCAACTGCAGGTGAGTTATTTAATCTCTGTATCTACTGCTGTGGTATAAGATTCCTACCTTGCACAGTTCTGCCAAGGTGCTAATAAACTGTGACCTCAAGCTTTCCAATTTTATTTTTTTTTGAACCAAATTTATCTTGCTTTGTTTTTGCTACACTAATAGGCAAGAGCAGAGCTATTTATTCGAGCTCACTACTCTGCTGCTGTGGTAGTTTTAGAAGAAAACGTGGCACCAGTGCTACCTCCCCCCACACAAGATGAATTAGTGAGTGTAGTACCCACTAGACAGCAGCCCACCCACTACAGAGAGTGACTGTAACCCTGGGGCAGTAGGAGTTTACTGTAGGAATCAACTGTTCTAATGCAGGAGGTCTCTGTTTCTGATCTTAATCAGGCACTGGTTGTAACTCATTTTTCCAGTAAAGTTATGAACTTAATTTCTCAACTGCAAACTGTCCTTATTAACATTGCAATTTCTAAAGTATGCACACTCAGGAATTTGTACACTCTAACCCAGCAAATCATGACACGACCAACAAATATGCCCTAGATAAAATAAAGGAGGGGGGATCTCTATCTTCAGTAACAAGATTTCCTTTAGTAGGGCTAGCAACTACAACCCATGATTCCACAGAAATCAAGTACCATTCTGACTCCAAATCTTTCTGTTGAAGAAAAGAAAAAAAAGTCCAATAAATCTAACCATACATTCAGGGGCATGTGCGCTTAAGGGCATCGTGCTTCCTCAAGCAAGGGTGGAGGAAGTTTTATTAATAGTGAAGGGTTTAAAAACCACTGAAAGAAAGTGAGCTACAACATTGCATGACTGTCAATGCTGCACCCTTCTTCCAAGCTGTCCAGCATGCCATATTCCTCATCTTAATATGCAAAGGCAGGATGATCGTTGGAATTACATGTTTTCTTGGGAAGTGGTGTTTCCATGGTTTTCCAATTACTCAAAGCAGGTGGGTTTTTATTAGAAGTCCCTCTCCACACCTTGGCACCTGCAATTTATACATTGCCACTCAAGGAAATAAGGCCCAGATCTAGTGGGACCTGAGTGGAATTTAACCCCTTAAGGCCCTCTGCCTTAAAAGCATTTGCTCATTGTGAAGTTATCTGGAAGTCTCAGTTTCCACACCCAGAATCACCTCATCTTATTACTCCTGGGTATCTTACTTAAAACTTCGGTCCAATCCATGTAAAGCTTGAAGGATCAATTACATAGCCCTACTTACAATTTGTCTGGGCTCTCTTCACCTTGACTGCTTTACAGGGTACAGAAACCTCTGTCTTGCAGAGTTTGTATGTTCAATAGATCCTAGGAACAGGATTCCCACCGGTACATGAGAATTCTTGGACCCATTTGCCATTTCAAAAATATGTTTGCAAACCAGCAGGTATGGTCATCTCATTTTCTGAAGAAGATTTGTGATTCACTGGTCACAAAATTTACTGCAGAAGTCTCAGATTCCAGTTCCTGTGCAAAAAGCTATTTTTGGATTTTATTCAGTGACTTGGTAAGATAGTCCCTGTTGCTATATACGTGTGTAAGTCAGACTTCCTCATCCAAGCTCAGTGCCAGCAACACTAAGTGCCTGCAATGAACCACAGTCTTCTGCATATTGGGAAGTGGTTTACCCAGTACAATACCATAGATAGATCACCAGCAACTCCTTCTCCTACTCAATTTTAATAGCAGTAAATTAATTTATTCAGAAAGGAATAATTTTGCTACCTAACACTATCACAAGCACTTCCCTGAAGCCTGGACATAAATGCTTAAGCTTCCAAGAGGAGTGGAGCTTCAGTGCACACATTCTGCTCCCTGGACATCCCAGCAGCTTGTTGAGCTGGTCCTCACCTATCCTGCACGCTGGCTGTTCCACACATTGCACCATGGAAACACACTCTTTCCTGCTCTAGCTATGTTCCAGACCCCTGAGAAGTTCTGATGAACAGAGATTTGCCCACCAGCTTCTCACAGCAGCACTCTCTGATCCATTCAGTCCAGTTACAGGTAACCCCCAGAAGACAAGCAGTAACATCTTCCATGCGTTGGATCCATATCTATGGGCACAACACCAGCAGTTGTGTCCAACACTCTCTGTGCTTTGTAACAGGACCCATAGTTCCTCACACAACACCACAAATACGTTCTTAGTTACTTTTAATCAAACAATACAACAAGGAAAGTGTCCTCTGGCATCCCACTTCCTCCAGAATAAAAAATTCTTTTATCTCAAGGTATATATTCACTCCCTCCCTCCAAAAAGATGTTTCTGCTCCACATCTTGAGACAATAACATCTAAACAACTAAATGCAGCATTTCATGACAGTTCATCTTTCTCACTGTTGAAAAACTAGTTTTGGGGTGGGTTTTTTTTGTGATGGTCCAGTTTCTAGACCAATACCAAGTATCATTTGAGTATGTTTGCCTTGTCTTAATGGTTTGCCTCCAGATTTACTTAAAGCAAGGAATCCATTTCCTAGTTGTTAAAATACATTTGAGACACCCCACCACTACAACCAACTTCTACCCATTCAAGAGAGGTGGACTTCGATTGTCCATGGAAGTTTCAGTAGCTTTCTGAATGGACTTTACAGCAGTTTTTACAGCAAAAGTTGTACCTTTGTCCAGCCAGGAAACTTGACATAGGTGTCTTGAGGCAAGTCTGGAATCCCTTCAGGAATTGAAAGTCTACCAGTGTAAAAAGTAGGTGCTTCATAACTCGGTGGACTGCCAACGGATCTCTCTCGGCGGTCAAGGTGGCCTTTAATGCTATGGTTCACTGCTCCATCTATGTCTAGAGGATACATCTCCCACTCAACAAGTGTATCTTGATCAAGAGTTAAATTTGAAACAAGACCCTAGGAGGAGATAAAAAAGAAGAACAAAACACTAAATCATAATTATTTTCATGTTATTGAAGTTACTTGGCTGCAACTATAAATCAGTCAGAAATGAAAACTGAATCAAACTACTTGCAACAGCTGCCAATCTGTGTATGAAAAAAACAAGCATCTGGTCATCACCAAGCTATAGGCTTTGCTTAAGAATAAAGGGTTCCGTTTATTCTCTGTGAAAGATCTGTTCCTCTTCAAAGTTTTGACCTCTCACTCACGCCCAAGATTTTTTTCAAACTTTTTTTCCCATAACTCTGAAAATTTCGGTATTGCCTGATTCCAAAACCTGGGGCTTAAATAAAAGTGGAAAAAGCATCAAATAGCGTATGCTTGTGATAACAATCAAGAGATCTGGTAACACTGAGTCACTAACCCAATATATTAACCTGCACAATAGCGGAGAAAGCTGTATTTACTTCCTACAAATCTTCTACAGCTAAGATACAGTATCGCAAAATCAAGACACATGCTTTCTGACCCTGATTCAGTGAAAAGCTTTAAGCTTACAGTCAGCTTCAAGCCCACAGAGTCCTGTTTCGTTTCTATGGAACCATGTGTACTCACACAATGACTGCAACAGCAAGGTAAGCTCATGATTTAAGAAGAGTGGAAGGAACATTAAGTTACTCCTGCACAGGTGTTAATTGTGTTATAAATAGTTTCTAAAGTTGTGTTTCAGTGCAATGCAAGGGGCTGATATTAAACCAATGCTGCCACATCCATATAATTGCTTGAACAGACACTGTATAGAAGCTGGTTTTCAGGGCAACTTAAGTTCTGTTGCAAACACCCTGTCGAACAGGAACAAGCAAAACCACATTTTTAATGGTCTAATATTATGTCGGGTGCTTGTTGTGATGTCTAATAAGCATGGCACTGACTCCACAAGCCTCACCAGCAGTATGAGCACCAAGTGGATTTCTCTTCATTTACCTAGATGCCCACTTTACAGAAGAGGAACTTAAATTTCTTACATCAAACTAAAATATCTGCACAGAGTTAAGTGGCAAAACTTTTCTATACAATCTAGACTTTACTGTCTAGCAATAAAATGAAGTAATGCAACGTAACTTTAGCTCAAACTTTCTAACCTGCCTCCCCTAAGCCCCCATTTAGGTGCTATGAATGGCATGATTTTTCAAATGAGATGAAGTGCCTTTGGTCTGCATAAGAATGCATATAAATATAAATATTCCAAGTAAAACAAAGATACAGGTGGCAGTGAGTATGTGGAAAAAAAAATAGAAAAAACCAGAAACCACATTTCCTTCCTTTGTGTCCTTCAACAACAAGATTTAAATCAGCAGGATGTTTTAAAAGCAAAACCCTTTCAAGATTCCTTCCCAAAAGCTAGATGGTTAGCTCAATTTCAAGCTGCAAATTTCAACTGCAGCCCGAAAGAAAAAGCTATCCTATTTGCTGAAAAATGCAAGGCTTCACAAGGTAGGAATCTCTTCCTCTAAAGTTATTTTTGAAAGCACAAAATGTCTAAAACCCATGGTTACTCCCAGTTTTCAAAATCAATACAAGAACAGCATGAGGGAGGGATTATATGGGAATGAGCAATGCACAAAATTACCTGAGAAAGGCTGCCTCTGCTACACAGCAGGATCCTTTTAGAGGATTATTCTCACAAATCATATGTCTACTAAAATTGCTTTCGCTCTTAGATCTTTAACAGATTGAAACCCTGGTGTAAGTGTGAATTTCAGCTCAACCACAGCAGCACTGAGTACCTGCCTAATCCAACCTCTAATCCTCTATTCTGTTACTTTAATTTAGCACTAAGCACACAGGCTTCCTTATCACCCAGCCTCTTATTACACACATAAATAAATGCAACATTGCTGCCTCTACGTGAAGGCAAAACCTTGGGGAACTACCTGTCCTGTCTTGTCACTCTGAAAAAGGCAAGGCACCTTGACAAGACAGTATAAGCAGAGTTGGCACTCCTGCTGCCTACTGAATTAATATGAAAAACCATCAGTTGCTGATGTTTCTAACTGAGAGGCTTCCATACATCCCAGATATTTTCAGTTTTGTTCTGATCAGGATTCAAATACCTGTATGCTTTCCAAAGCCTAAAATGGGCAAAACTGATTTTTGATACGGTGAAGGCCTGTAGGTTACCATCTTTGCAAATGCTGAGAGTTATGTTGCTTTGCCTTGACTAGAGTCTCAGCATAATTGGAAATAAACCTACAAAAATCCTCATCACAACATACTTAAGAATAAGATAACGGGTCAATTAGTCTCCTTTAAACCAAGCCTCAGTTTTTCCATGCTGCTGAATCATAACCAATATACCCTTCTTTAACAATGCAAATATGCCCATCCTACTCAAGTGTGAGAACTGGAGATTCTGCCTAGTTGAGACCTTGCAAGTCTCTTCCCAGTCTATGGACCGGATATCATCCACTCGGTGATCAAACTGGATTCTGTAACTGGCCCAAACTCAACCAGAGTTTGCGATCTCATCAACTCAAGATGCATACACATTTGGGTTTACTTCTTCCCCTACTTACAACCTTAAAAATACTACTTCCTCATAGCACATGTGCCTTTGCTTGATAACTAAATGGTACTGTTCAGGCACACGTCTTTCCTGTTTATCTTTCCCCAGCTCTTGCATCCAAACTGAGAAACACTTTGGACAAGTCTTAATTCTGCTCTGAGATACCCATCACATATAGAATTTAGACTGAGAGGGACCAGAAGCTTCTAATTTACCTGGCATTACCTTAGCACCAGAAAGGTACCACAATCACCAGACAGACAGTTATTAATCTGGAGAGTCATTAAACACTTGACACACTTTCTGAATACTGCTAAATCAATTTAGGCCAAGTAAAATCGAGAGGGTGTTTAAGACATTCTTGCAGTTAGGGGGCTGCACATCTCTTCTTAATTGCAAAGCTTTGTCATGACTTCACTACTACTTGTAACCCAGTAACATAAAAAACTTACAAAATAGTGTGCTTACTTGTAACCCAATAACATAAAAAACTTACAAAATAGTGTGCTGTGGCACCAAACACGGCAAAAATGCAAGAGCGGACTCTACATGACTCCTCTCTTCAGCAAGTATCACACACGCTTGGGATCCCATAAAGTCGAAAACCAAGAAAGCTTCCTTTTTGCCCCTGCCCTTCCTAGTGTGATGTTAGTGGCATCACCACTGTATTGGGTTTACATGGCAAGGTTTTGGTAGCACAGTGGCTGCAGGGGTGGCTTCTGTGAGAAGATGCCAGAAGCTGTGCCCGTGTCCGGTAGAGCCAGTTCCAGCTGGCTCCAAGACAGACCCACAGTTGGCCAGAGCTAAGCCCAACAGTGATGTTGGTAGCACCTCTGTGATAAAGGATTTCAGAATGCTGGCAGGTGCTGTGACCTCTTCCTTAAGGACTGCACCCCATGAAAAGGACCCATGGTGGAGCAGTTCTTGAACAACTGCATCCCATGGGATATTGGAGAAGCTCATGGAGGACCGTGCCCTGTGTGTGGTGTGCCATGTTGGAGCAGAAAAGACTGTGAGGAGGAAGGAGCAGCTGAGATGAAGTGCTACCAACTGACCACATCCTCCATTCCCCATCCTCCTGCACCTCTCAGGGGAAGGAGGCTGAAGAGTCAGGAGTGTGGTTGAGCCTGAGAGGAAGGGAGGGGTGGGGGGAAGATGTTTATAAGTTTTGTTCTTATTTCTCATCATCCTACTCCGTTTAATTGGCAAGAAATTAAATTAATTTCCCCCAAATCGAGTCTGTTTTGCCCCTGACAGTAACTGCTGAGTGATCTCTGTCCCACAAACTTTTTGTCATATTTTCTCCCCATCCTGTTCACAGAGGAGAAGTGATAAAGTGGCTTGGTATGCACCTGGTAGCCAGCCAAGATCAACCCACCACAGCCACTCATGCAGGGAGGCGACAGTCCCAAAGTGTAGCATGGACCCAGGAGCATTCGGAAGGTTTTCTGCTAATTATCTCTAAAACCTGATCAGTCCAAATCTGAACTGGCAATTTTACATGATAAAGCGCTCATGAGACAGCCTTTCCTAGTCATATTGAAAATATTGCAAGGGCACACTGCTTACAAATGAAATGGGACATGGGAAAGGATACAAAAGTGTATACATATACACACACAAATACAACCCCAGGATTCACAAGCCTTGAAGTACAGCCAAGATCTAGACTGATTTCCAAACCACTTTTTTATTTTATTCAAAGAGCTTTGCATATTTTAAAATGCTAGCTACAGGATCAATTCAACCTGAAAGTTTTGTGGGCAACACTTTGGCTAACAACATAATAAAATAATGAAAAAAAAAAAAAAAGAAAGATGTCTGTCAGTTTTTAATTCCACTTTGATTTCAGTGACTGGAAAAACTCAAAAACTAGTGAAGAGTTATTTTATTTTGAGGTAAAGTTACAGCTGCATAATCCTGATCCTTTTGCTCTAACCCATTATTTTCTTTTCAACCTGTGGAACGGACACCATAATCCAGTAACTCAATTTATTTTATTTACCTTGAAGTCATTATTGTATCTGCCAAAGTTGACTCGGCCCATATTCTCTACCAAGATGTCCAGATTTGCTCCAGCCTTCCCAGTTATATTTAACATGTGTGATTTGCCCCTTTCAAGGACACCTTGAGGAACCTATAATGAATTACACCAAGAGAAAGAGACATTGAAAACCAACAAATCCCTGTTATTTCTCTCTTCAACTTGTATATAGAAAAGAAAGGGGACAAAGGAAACAAATGAAAAAAGTTTAAAGAAATATTTTCCTTTCCTCCTCTTGCATGGGAGCACACGCACACAGAGCACTGCTATGTCAGTATTCACATGTTAGTCAGTCTAGTGACCATAAAGATTTTGGCAATATTAGTGATTACAAGGGGCTTAATTTTCCAATTAAGCCCACATCAATATTTAAGTTTTATTTATTCCCATTGTCACAACATAAAGAGAGATGACTTTGATTCGGACACTGTGGTGATGAGAGTCAGCACAAGTCAAAGTATAATTCAAAAATAGGCTACAAAAGTCTGAACAAAACCCTGCTTAAGGGAAGAAATGTAAAGTTCATGTTCTGTGCAATAAACTTTTTTTTTTTAACTTGTGGTCAGAAGCCAGTTTCATAAGGTAAGACATAGGCTCAGGCTTCCACTTCCCTGTACCCTCAAAGGAAAAAAAAATAAAAATATATGACAACACTGTAGAAAGCCACCAAACTTTCACCACCATATCATTAATGTATTTCAAGAACCTCTAAGTAAACTCTTCCTCTAGGTTTTGGTTGGGTTTTAGTTATTTTTTTGCACTGAAGTCATGAATCTGTATTAACATTCAAATATCTCTAAAACAGAAACAATTACATTTTCCTTAGAAATAATAAATAGTCATATTTTCTGAAATATGAACATTTAGAATAAATCGACTCTACACTTCCTTACTTCCTTCATCTGATTAACTAAAGTTTATCTAGTGAAGGTGTTTAGTAAATTGGAGAAAAAAAAAGGCAGACTATCCACGACTTTTGTGAAGGCCACTGACAGCAGAGATGAATACCAGCAAACAATGTTTACCCCATCGACAGAGACATAGGCACGATCGTGGACTCCATCTGAAGGTGAAGACAGTTGTGTTGGCTCCGTACAATTTTTTGGAAGTTTAGTTCTGTACAGTACAAACCCAAAATACTAAGAGAAGAAAAGAAAGGATAAAAACCCAAACAGATTAATGAATCAAATCATTCCGTAGTTTCAGTTCAGGTCATGAATTAGAAATATCCCACATTCCTGCCCACGCACTCAGATTAAAATATTAACTTCCATTCCCCTCAGATAGCATCTATCACAGAACACTCCATTCCCCTCAGATAGCATCTATCACAGATACCAGCTTCAGATTAGAGTTCACTTTGACCTTTAAGTTATGGGTATAAATTCCACAGAGTTTCCATTTTTAAATGTTTCATCATAACATTTATGTAACTTTAAAAGTGAAGGGTCTCAGCTACGAAGGCATTTCCTCAATAAAAACAAAGCTGTTAATGACTGACAGCATTATTTCTTCATTAAAATCAATGAGAAGACAGCTGAAAATCCCTTCATTACTGAGTTTATATAACTAACTTGAAAGTATACTTGTCACCCAGTGCCCATAAACTGGTATTTTCATCAAGTTGGTATTATCTATTTTTAAAACTACCCAATTTACATCAGGAACATTTTGGAATTTCCTGTTTCCAATCAGGAAATTAAAAAAGTCATAGTCATTGGATTTGTTCTCATCATAAAGTGAAACACAAATTAAAAACAAGTAAAAAAAAAAAATATTATCTCTTTCACTCAGGAGCCACAAAACCATTTATCTTCAAGATTGGGATTAGAACACAACCATGGTGGGAAGAAGTGAGAGTAAATCATTTCCATTCTGCTACGATTATCATATTTGTAACACATTTGCAACAAGGTGCCCAGAAAAGAAGGAGAAGGGGAAAGAAAAGAAAAAAAAAAAAATTAAAATATGCTAGGAAGCTGGGCTGGCTGCCCTGTTCTCTCAGGAGTTTTCCTAAGCAGAGTACTAAGGGTGGGAAGGCCGGAGGACAAGCAAGAAAATCCCATTAGAAATTGCATCCAGCCACAAAGTACTACCTGCTGCTTCTCTCATATCTCTGCATTAGTGGCTTGGGAAGGAAAAATCTGAGCTTTGATGCCTACTTGACCAATGCCACATCCCAATCATCTGCTTAACTGCTTCCTCCTCTTCTTCCTCCCCCAGCTACTACCACTGCGACATTCTCTCCTGAGGAGTTTATTTGAACTGCAGACAACGAGTGCCCATGCTCCAGCCTCTGCCAAATTCAGCACAGAAGCGATCAAGGAGCCACATAACCTTAATGGAAAGACAGCAGAGTCCGTCAGCAGCAAGGGGAAAATCTTTGGCTGTGAGGGAAGATATGGGAAGTCACCAGCTGGGCTGGCTGCCCTGTTCTCTCAGGAGTTTTCCTAAGCAGAGTACTAAGGGTGGGAAGGCCGGAGGACAAGCAAGAAAATCCCATTAGAAATTGCATCCAGCCACAAAGTACTACCTGCTGCTTCTCTCATATCTCTGCATTAGTGGCTTGGGAAGGAAAAATCTGAGCTTTGATGCCTACTTGACCAATGCCACATCCCAATCATCTGCTTAACTGCTTCCTCCTCTTCTTCCTCCCCCAGCTACTACCACTGCGACATTCTCTCCTGAGGAGTTTATTTGAACTGCAGACAACGAGTGCCCATGCTCCAGCCTCTGCCAAATTCAGCACAGAAGCGATCAAGGAGCCACGTAACCTTAATGGAAACACAGAGTCCGTCAGCAGCAAGGGGAAAATCTTTGGCTGTGAGGGAAGATATGGGAAGTCACCTTGTATGCAAAAGTAGTGTCTCAGGCACTGTGCTCACTCTGGTAAGACGTGGGAACAGGCAAAGAAAAAAACAGGATAAAGAAATAATTAGTGAAGAAAAAGATGGATTAAAAAAAAGCTTCCTGACCTGAAAAGTCAGCATTTCACAAAGGAGAGAGATAAAGGTGAAAGCCTGGACACCATATATACCTACATCCATGGAAAGAGGAAAACCTCAGATGCAAAACAGAAGCACTGTAGAACATGGAAAGGTCTCCAATGCAAAAATCCTGGACATCGTCATAATACTATTATTTCCGCGATAAGGTGTAAGACACTGGACATAAGAAGAGTCATACCACAGAGGGTTGATCAAATAAACTTTACAAAATTACTGCAAAGGAAGATGGATTAAAAAAAAAAAGTCTCCTGACCTGAAAAATCAGTATTTCACAGAGGAGAGAGATAAAGGTGAAAGCCTGGACACCATATATACCTACATCCATGGAAAGAGGAAAACCTCAGATGCAAAACAGAAGCACTGTAGAACATGGAAAGGTCTCCAATGCAAAAATCCTGGACATCGTCATAATACTATTATTTCCGCGATAAGGTGTAAGACACTGGACATAAGAAGAGTCATACCACAGAGGGTTGATCAAATAAACTTTACAAAATTACTGCAAAGTTCCTACTGAAGGAATCCTCACCTGCTTTAGCTCCCTCACAATACTATTATTTCCGTGATAAGATAAGGTGTAAGACACTGGACATAAGAAGAGTCATACCACAGAGGGTTGATCAAATAAACTTTACAAAATTACTGCAAAGTTCCTACTGAAGGAATCCTCACCTGCTTTAGCTGAACAAAGGTTAATGGGTAAGTGCTCTTCACTGGTCCCTTAGGTGACAGCACGTTCAGCACATCTACCACAGTGCCCACCTGCAGGATAGAAAAAGCACATGTATGAAGGTCAGTAAATTTCAATCCAAATATAACAGCTTGCATATCCAGTCACCTCACCAGCTAGCTCCATCTGTCCAGAAAGCAAAGACATTTTTTTCTCTCTCAAAGTCCACTATCAATTTTGTATTAGTCGAGATGCAAACAATACACTTAGTGTCTCACAAGCTCAAAAACTCAACCGCATTAGTAAGGAGTGATATCACATAAGGAGTGCTAGGGTTTGTCTTCCCAAGTAACCATCACACATGACGGAGCAGTGCTTTCCTGTGGGTGGCTAAACACCTGCCTGCTCATGGTTAGTAGTGAATCAACTCCTTATTTTGCTTTACGTGTGTGTGCAGTTTTTGCTTTACTTACTAAACTGTCTTTAGGTCAACGCCCAAGTTTTTGCATTTCTGCTTTTCTGATTGTCTCCCCCATCTCTTGGGGAAGAGTGAGCAACTGGCTCTACGGGGCATAGATGAGCAGGTAGATCTAAACAGATGTTTGAAATGAGCTTATCTCAGCTCTTTAGCCAAGAACCTCTGGGAGGTGATGGTCCCCCTGTCCTGGGCACTGGTGAGGCCTCACCTCGAGTACTGTGTCCAGTTTTGGGCCCCTTCCCACAAAAAAGACCTTGAGGGACTGGAACTGGTCAAGAGAAGGGCAAGGGAGCTGGTGAGGGGTCTGGAGAAGAAGTCTTGTGAGGAGAGGCTGAGGGAGCTGGGGGTGTTCAGCCTGGAGAAAAAGAGGCTGAGGGGAGACCTTCTCGCTCTCTTCAACTCCCTGAAAGGAGGGTGTAGCCAGGGGGGGGGCGTTCTCTTCTCCCAAGTCCCAGGCCATGGGACAAGAGGAAATGGCCCCAAGTTGCCCCAGGGGAGGTTCAGACGGGATAGTAGGAGAAATGTTTCCACTGAAGGGGTTCTTAAGCCTTGGAACGGGCTGCCCGGGGCAGTGGTTGAGGCCCCATCCCTGAAGGTATTTAAAAGCCAGGTTGACATAGAGCTTAGAGGCATGGTTTTGTGATGGTTTTTATCAGGCTTAGGTCGATGGTTGGACTAGATGATCTGAGAGGTCCCTTCCAACCTGGACAATTCTATTCCCTGGTTCTAACAAACCAGAAGAGACCATAGGCATATAAAGGATAATGCCATCACTACCTGAAGTTTGGGTCACCCTCACTAGTCTATAGTGTTCACCCTGGCAAGAAGGCTGTCAGTCAAACAATGGTTTGCAAAAATTTGATGAAAGACCTTTGCTCTTATGTTTTTAGTTTAAGCGTTGTACCTAAAATAACAATCAGCTTCTGCAGAGTAAAATTCCCCAAATGCTCTGGAGTGTGTATGTGCTCTATTCCTTACTCTCTGCTCCTCCAATAAGAAGTCAGTAACGTTAAAGCAATATGCAGGACTTCATCAGAGAGATTAAACTGCTGAGTCTTGTACAACAGCTGTGAAGCAAGAGATGAGTATCTTTGTACATACACTGACAGAGTCGATTTATAGAACTAAACAACAATCCTGTGAGCATTAATAGCCTTGGCCACAGGTAGACAACGAAATTAGAAGTGAATGTAAGCAGTACTACAACACATATGGTCACTACAATGAGCTACTGACTGGCAATGAGTGCTGCTTTCTGCCTTGCTGAAAGGAGTATTAGCAGCTTGTACATCTGCCTGTTTGATTTATTTTTTTTAAGTTCTTGCAACCAAGGGGACTTCTGTTCTGAATACACCTCGACCACCTATGATTCACTTATGGACTGGACCGGTAAGAGCTTGTTTCTTTGGAAGGTCAATAGATCGTTTTTGTTCAGCTTTCACTCTTAAGTGGTACTTACAAAAAAACCAAGCCAAAACAAGATCTACTCTTGCTGCAAGTTCCTGTTGACAGCTTCTTAGTGGACAAACAGTACGACAACAAAAACCTAACAGTAAATTTGAAAACTACAAATACTATCAAGAATTTTTAAAAACTCAACCTGTAAAACAACAGATGACTATTAATAAAAAAGAGAAATACTTTTTTAACCTCCACAGCAAGGTCATCAAAACCAAAATTTTAAGATCAAGCATAAAAAAAAAAGGAACAAACCAGCTCCAACAAGAATGAGCTCTCCCCATCCCAAAAACCGAATACAACTCCAGAACCTAGGAGTCTGTGGGTTGCAGTGCTGGGACAGGCATTTCTTTGTGACCAAGCGCTCCTCAAGGGCCCTCCAAGTAGTGACCACCTGCTCACAAGCCTGCACAGCCACACAGACACATAGTAGGCATGCAGATGCATTTATTTCCCTCTGGAAAGGATGCTCCCCACATTCTGGGTGTTAAATCCCTAAACTCTGTCATCTTGCTCACATTTCTTGAGTCTATCTATTGCTGTTCTGCCTTTGCCCGCCCTCATTCCTCATCTTCAATACTTTTGTATCTATGAAATAAGACTTCTTACTCATGGCCTCAGCATCCCCAGCATCTTTTAATAAATTACCTTTTTTCCCCACCCAGGAGAATTTTTTAAAAATAATTCAGTAGCTCAAAATGAACAACTGCTTTATCAGGGAACAGAAGGGGAGTTTTTCTTTATTATTCTTCATTATTTCTTTCCCCCCCCAACTAGCCTGGGTTCCCCAATCATTTTCATCTGGCCAACCAAGTTGCAAACCTCCAAAACCCACCAAATATGACAGGCAGCACTGCTAAGGGTAAAGATATCTTTTCCTCAAGTGTAGGTCCTGAGCAGCTGATCTGGTTACTTAAGGACTGAATTGTCACAGTGTATCTTGTGGGGAAAAAAAAAAAAAATAGAGAACAGCCTGCTCCCATTACATGTATCTCTGTAAAGTACACCACAGAATCACAGAATGGTTAGAGTTGGAAGGGACCTTAAACATCATTAAGTTCCAACCCCCTGCCCTGGGCAGGGACACCTCCCACCAGACCAGGTTGCTCCAAGCCCCATCCAGCCTGGCCTTGAACCCCTCCAGGGATGGGGCAGCCACAGCTTCTCTATGTGGAGAGAAGTTCCAGTGCCTCACCACCCTCACAGAAAAGAATTTCTTCCTATTTTCTAATCTAACCACATGACTGCTGAAAATACTCTGGAGTCTCCTTTCCCTCTTCCTTTCTGCAAAAGCATCAAGGGAGTTGGTTCACTGCAGTAGGTACAGCGCTCTGCACAGGTCTGACTGCTGGAGCCCGACTGCACAGTGAAGCTTCACAGAGTAACTTCTTTTAGTAGTGTTACCACAAACAAAATAGTTGGGAAGTTCACTATTACCAAAGCCAAGTCTTATCTTTTAGACTATTCCTTCTGATATTCACCCAAATACGTTCAGGCTTCTCCATACAGCAAGATGCTCGGACCTGGTAACAGCAGGGGCTAGAAAGAATGATGGAGTTGAGAGGATGGCTTTGGCTGGGATGGGACAGACCCTCTGTGATTTGAGACTCATCCTGTGCTGCAGGGTAACCAAGCAGGGAAGTCAACTGCTGCTGAAGTTAAGCAGTGGGTTCACAGAACAAAAAGTAGCCTTCTTCCCAGAAAACTATTCATGCAGCATTCATCTCTTGAAGGCATGAAAGAGACAGTTCACTGTTCCAGAGAAATTGAACAGCCCTGTCTGGGAGCCATGAACCATGAGAAGATGGGAGGGTCAAACCCTGATTGCTAAGCTCCCAAATGCTGGCAACCCAGGATAGCAGTAGAAGTGGTGGGTGTACTGATAACGGTATATAATTAGTCACTACCAAACACAAGCCAGTTCAGGGAAACCTCATAAGGCAACTCCTGCCCTAAAAGGTCTGAAGATACTCAAAGGTTGTTGAAAATGATATAGATCTGTTTCAACTTGACTGGTGAATCGCTTTTATACAAAAAGTATTTCTGCCCACCACTTGAGTGGGATGACTTGAAAAAGACTGCAAAGCCTTATCACTACCGAATTTTGCAATGCTTCAGCACGTAACAGTTCAGATATATCTCTGACTGGAAAATTAAAAGTAGAAAGTATAAAAACCAAGTATCCAGTACACCAACTGCAGTAATCTTCCACCTCAAAGAGGCAGGCAGTAGGTTGAGGGAGGTCATTCTCCCCCTCTGCTCTGCACTGGGGAGGCCACAACTGGAATAGTGCATCCAGTTCTGGGCTCCCCAGTTCAAGAGACAGGGAACTGCTGGAGAGAGTCCAGCGTAGGGCAACAGAGATGATGGAGGGATTGGAGCATCTCCCTGCTGAGGAAAGGCTGAGAGAGCTGGGGCTCTTGAGCCTGGAGCAGGGAAGGCTGAGGGGAGACCTTATTAATGCTTCCAAGGATCTAGAGGGTAGGTGGAAGGAGGATGGAGCCGGACTCTTTTCAGTGGTTCCCAGTGACAGGACGAGGGACAATGGGCACAAGCTGGAACATGGGAAGTTCCATTAAAATATGAGCAAGAACTTCTTTGGGGTGAGGGTGGCAGAGCCCTGGAACAGGCTGCCCAGGGAGGGTGTGGAGTCCCCTTCTCTGGAGATCTTCAAGACCCACCTGGATACAGTCCTGAGTAATGGGCTATAGGCAACCCTGCTTTGGCAGGGGGGTTGGACTGGATGATCTCTAGACATCCCTTCCAACTCCGACAATTCTGTGATTCTGTGAAAACCACTTGTCTGTACCCAGAAGAATTAACACAGCCAAGTTCACACCTGTCACCTCTTCCGTCCCCACTAAAACCATCCTCTACACTCACTGCAGGAACCTAGTTCTTAACAATGTATTTCACAGAAAATTGTCGCAGGTCCTAAAAGATGGTGCTAGGGACAAACCCCAGCTATTCATGTGCTGACCAGTTATACCACTGCTGTCAGAAGGATATGGCAAGGCTGGGTTCTGCACGCTAAGTTCTGCCCAGTTTCCCCTTGGCAGGAAACTAACAATTTCTCTCATCAGCTACATATTTTCACAACTCTTGTGAGAAACCTTTCAATAAATTTCAAAGTCTTGTTGATAGATGTTCCATATTCAAAATTTGAACACCTAGAAGTATTTAAAAGATACACATATCCTACTTGCTCCTCCTCCTTCAGAGGTACCAGCAGCTACAAAACCATGCTTTGCTCATAGCTCTCCATGCTTGTATTCCCTCAGCTACATTACTCAACATGAGTTCTCAGATATCTACGATTATCAGCTACAGATTTTCACAACTCTTGTGAGAAACCTCTCAATAAATTTCAAAGTCTTGTTGATAGATGTCTCATCAGCTACATATTTTCACAACTCTTGTGAGAAACCTTTCAATAAATTTCAAAGTCTTGTTGATAGATGTTCCATATTCAAAATTTGAACACCTAGAAGTATTTAAAAGATACACATATCCTACCTGCTCCTCCTTCTTCAGAGGTACCAACAGCTACAAAACCATGCTTTGCTCATAGCTCTCATGCTTGTATTCCCTCAGCTACATTACTCAACATAAGTTCTCAGATATCTACGATTCTGTTAATAATACACTATTTTCACTTTAGTAAAACTTCAGGCACATGCTGCATACTGTAAAAATTACCTTTTAATACCCAGATAACACACATTTTCTCATTTTTCACTATTTTCTGCTATGGGCATGATCACTAGCTCCCAAGCTCTGTGCCTTCTTTACTGAAAATCAGCTTTCAAGGTTTTCCTCTTTATTTTGTATGATACCTAGAGACTGCTGTTACACATTCATAAACATTTTTTGCAAAAAGCAAATATACAGCATTATAGAAAGATACACAACATATTACAAATGTTAATTTACCTTCTGCAAGCGAACATTCCCGTATGCAAATTTGGGTGTTGTCGGAGGGATAAGACCTTCTGGTAACTTCTTATACTAGAAAGGGGAGGAAGAAAAAAGAAACACAAAGCAAATACAGACATGCTTTAACCAAATTCTCACTTTTCACCTCACAACTTACAAAAGTAGAACTTTAACTAGAAGTAGATAATCTCACTGTGCTAAAGGATTACAGCTACATCTAGTCTAAGATGGAGGGTTTTTAGGAAAAAACATCTGACTTGCTCACATATGGCAAACAATTTTTAATAACTATTCAGTTTGAGGTAATGGTAAAAAGCATAGCGAACAAACACACTGCCCAAGAATCACAGTGCCCTTGGGGCCCTCCTGTGGCTAAAGCTTGTGTTACTGTCTTCTACAACCCTCCTGCAGTCATCTCCCCAGTCCACGGGAGCTTGAGTTAAGCTTTCCAAGTCTGCAGGGCAGCATTTCAACCTGATCCTTTCTTAGCAGCACTTGCATATGAGAATTATTAGCCTCTTGTGCCTTTCCTTTCAGTCTTATTATACCCTACCACCACCTGTTAATCCATTACTGCCTGGCCTGGTTTCTCCCTTGAGACCACAGTCTCCTCCACAGCTCCGCAAACCCTTGAGGTCCCATCATTACCTCCCCTCTGGTCCTGGTCTACACAACTGCGCCATCAATCATAGGGAAACATGACAAGAAAACACTCTGACTGCTGGGCTATTTCTGTTTACTTCTTGTCCTATATCTCTAGGAAGAACCATCCAAGATCAGCAGAGAATCAGCTGAAGAATGCCCACCACCTTCTTGGACACCTTTGAGGAGTGGCAAGTGTCTTTCTGCCCCATACCCTAGCTGCCTCCTTTCTGAGCCTACAACCTTCTTTTCTCCTTGCCATCATCCAGGGCTTTTGTTGGTTTTTTTGAGAGATCACAGCAACATAATACCCAATGGCCTCCTGTCAAATATCAACTATATCCGGACTGATGAATGCCTGATTTGTATTTCCAGTAACAAGTTCATTTCCTCCTCTCTGTATTTTAAGATAATCAAGATATTCAGGCTTAAAGAAAAGAAAAACTATATTCACCCAAGAGATGAAGTAGGAAATTTCAGTTCTAGTAGAAGAAATTACAGAATGCTGTCAGCAACTGAAAGAAGCTATAGACTGAAACTCCTTTATTTTATTGGATTTATTAACTGAAGGAAACAGTAAACTTGTTAGCCTTGTAGCACAGGGATATGCTGAACAAAGTAATTAACAGGCAACTTAATTTTCTTTCATCGGCTCCTCCTGAAACTGCAAGTGAGTAGATAGACTGTTACTGGTTTAGAACCCACAGCAGAGACAGGAAAACTTCACTGAGATCCTATGGATATGGAAGGTAAGAGATAAACAAACCACACCAAAAAAAGCCTTTATTTTATTGGATTTATTAACTGAAGGAAACAGTAAACTTGTTAGCCTTTTATTTTATTGACTGAACTCTTTTATTTTATTAACTGAAGGAAACAGTAAACTTGTTAGCCTTGTAGCACAGGGATATGCTGAACAAAGTAATTAACAGGCAACTTAATTTTCTTTCATCGGCTCCACCTGAAACTGCAAGTGAGTAGATAGACTGTTACTGGTTTAGAACCCACAGCAGAGACAGGAAAACTTCACTGAGATCCTATGGATATGGAAGGTAAGAGATAAACAAACCACACCAAAAAAAAGCTGTACCATGACCCAACACACCTTAGGTTATATCGAACACTTCAGATCTTATCAAGGCTCTCTCATTTACTAGAGCACTACTTACATTTCAGATAGGGATCTTGCCTTGAAGAAAACAACTCAAAAACAGGAATTTCTCCGGTGAGAAAAGCTGTATCAAGACAGTAAGCTCCCCTTGAAAGGCTATCAGAATGATCCCATCAATGGAAAGCTTAGAGATAATGGAAAAATTTAGGAAAATGATCCACAGCAGGCCTTCCACAGGTACGGAGATAAATGTATTCTCAACTCTAACTGTAATAAACTTTTAGGAGATCTACTCCCATCAAAAAAATGTCTTCTAGTGAATAGGATGTTGGCATGCAACAGGACAGAGAGTGCAAGCCTAAGCCTTGGGATTCCCATGGAACCTGTTTCATCTGAATAGCCTCCAATTCAAGGCTATGCAAAATCTAGATACAGGTTCCTCCTTTCACTTCAATCTCCAGTTTGTACACTTTATGGCAAAGGCAAAGCTGGTCCCACCCACTAGCTACAGTTTGAGGCATCACAAAAACAAGACACATTCATAGCAAGGAGTTAGGTTGGCCTAATCACCTTGTTCTACTTCCCTCACCTGCAGAAAATAGTAAATTAAGAAGCAACTTATACCAACAGAAAAGCAAGGGAGTTTCCAGGTACACCAGGGATGTTTCAAAGAACCGTTCTAAACATGTCCCAGGGACACTCACCATGCCAATGACTTCCCTCACGGCAAAATATTTTTCTGTCAGGTCGCCCGCTTCACTCAGTGGAGCATCATAGTCATAACTAGTGGGCTGTGGCATATAGGGCATATTAGCACCTAAGAGAGGCAGGGGGAAAGAAAAAAAAGCAATGGAAACAATGAAAGAGTTTGTTTTTTTCCTAAGGTGTCAACTTTCAGAATTCTTTCTACTCACAGCCAGACTCTGCTACATTTTTAGATTCAATGTAGGCCCTGGTATTTGGGATTTGCCACAGAGAAACTATTTCCTAATGGAAGACCCTTCTGAGCTCACACTGCTCTGTTCCACAGCCTTCAGAAATACTCTGAAGAGAAACAGATTTATCCATGTTTCAACTGTTTCACAGCACTGACTGAAGCAGAAGTGGCCTTTGCAAAGATAAATAATGTGGATTTAGTACGATGTGCTGGCACTAGACAAAGAACAGCTAGTGCAGCCATCGGTTGCCATCTGGAAGCAGGCAAAGCTTATTCTATTACAGAATACATTACTACCTAATTCATAAACAGCTTCCCTACACCATTGGATGCCCCAGGGGTTCAAGGCCAGACTGGATGGGGCTTTGAGCAACCTGGTCTAGTTGAAGATGTCCCTGCCCATGGCAGGGGGGTTGGAACTCAATTATGCTTAAGGTCCCTTCCAACTCTAACCATTCTATGATTAGCATAATTTAAATTATTTCTTACCATTCCAATAGGCAAAGTTAGTCCCACCTATAAACATGTACCTAAAAAGGAAAAAAGCCACCCACTTAAATCAAATTTTGTGAATTGGTAAAACAAAAAAATCCACCCAAAATTAACCTCTACTGAACACATACTTACAGGTTAACATTAGCACCACGTGCCAGGATTTCATCAAGTGTTTTAGCTACAGCTTGTGCGGGCACAACAGAATGACGGTGCCCCCAGTTATCCAACCATCCAGTATAAAACTCAGAATTAACCTTAAAGGAGGAACAGAAAAAGAGGAAGGGAAAACATGAAGAGGGAACAAGAACAGAATGCAATGTGATCAAAGGTTACTAAATGCAAGAGGGAAGGAAAAAGACACCTTGACTCATTTGAGCCATTTTTAAACTACTATAAATACAGCAATACTCTTGGTCAGTCCTTTTCAGCAGATAACCGGTCAAAGAAATTAAGCAGATTGTTTCAATAATTTTATAGGGATGCTTTGAAAATAACTGCTTAAGTACCAAAAAGCATGGATTTCCTTGGAACCTGTCAACATGAACGTGATTCAGGTGCTCAGCACTAAAATAAATGATGGAGCCAATACAGTCTCTACAGAATAGCATACATAGACTAAATGTAATGGAAAATAAATCTTTCCAATACTCAAATTGCATTCTAAACAATTTCATAGCGAAGAAATAATCTTGGACCCTTAATGGGCCATCTCCCTTTGTGAAAACGGCTACCAGTCATCTCACATCCCATTATGGCTTGCATAAAACCTCTAAGGCAGCTGAAAACAGGAAGCAACTTCTAACCTGCCCTTTTAATTTTGCTTTTAACTTCCACCCACACACCTCACTAACTCATCTAACCATACTTACTGTTTCCGCTGCTTTGTAAACATTTCTCTTTGCAAGGAAAAATACTGACACGAAATCAATACCTTCCGAGACTAAAACAGTATTTGCAGAACAACAGTTAATATGGATTTGACAAACACACAGAAGCTCCTCTCTTCAGTTTTTCTGACAGACTAATTACGCCTTCATAAAAATGTCCCTAAAACTGTCCAACACACTGTTGTCAACTCCCTTCTTTAATCAAGATTAGGAATGGTACAAGAAATTTAAGGAAAAAGACATACCAAAGGTCCTGTAGGTTCACCGCTCCTTTGAGCTAAGAATGCTGCTGTGACATTGCCACCTATAAGCAAAAAGAAATAAAACTGAGTTGCTACATCCACCACTTTTTCAGTCCTTCATTTTATTGAAATAGCTTTCTCACCTTCCTTCCAACAGCTAGCAAAAATCCAGACAACAAAGCTACTTCAGAAAACACAGGGATCAATACCTTTGATTTCAGTGTTTAAGTTGCAGAACTTAAAATATATACATACACACATGCCTGCATTCATGTATGTCTTTGCTTTTGAGATACATCTTCTGACCAGATTTTCTCAGGAATTAAATCCTGGGACACACACACACACACAAAAAAAAAAGGTCTGAGATTTGTCAGAGTTGCTACTTGGGCATTGAAAAGTATAGGCA
Organism: Calidris pugnax; assembly: GCF_001431845.1. Classification (NCBI taxonomy): domain Eukaryota; kingdom Metazoa; phylum Chordata; class Aves; order Charadriiformes; family Scolopacidae; genus Calidris; species Calidris pugnax. The sequence goes on from NW_015090772.1 coordinate 771,042, forward strand.
TAGGGTTGTGGTACCAAGACTATGGGGAGAACAGAGGGCAGGCAGTCTCTAAAAGGGAGTTTCACTACCAATCACTCCCAGCAGCTCAAGCCACTGGAAATAACTACTTTCATGAACAGCTCACCACCTCGTGAGACACATGAAGGGCTTCACAATTTCAATCTACGTGTAAAAAAAACAGATTCCTGCCACGCCCACATATTTGAACCTAGAAAGACAGTGTATAAAAGAGGCCACATGTCAAAAAAAAACACGGGAAGATCTGTCCTGGAGTTTGTTTCTTGTGCCTTAAGTCTATTGTGCCAAGTCTGTGCAGTATAGGAATGTTTACATCATTAACTCTCCTCTTTTATCAAAAGGGCACCTTCTGAACACACTGTCACTGTTCAGCCATTCTTCAGGCCTAAATTGTGGCACTGTGCACATTTCTAAAGATGATCTTCAGCAGCAATTTTTTTTCCAGTAACCACTGCTTTAAAAAGAAGTGAACTATGATGGCTGGATTCTGGAACAGATATAGGACATTAAAAAAAGAATCAAATCAACAACAAAAAAAAAACCATTAAAAATTATATTAAAAAACAATTTAAAAAAAACAATGCCATCTATTACTGCTGATTTTTAGCAGATCCACCTTATTAGCAGTACCAATTGTTTATTCATGATTTCATGATGCAAGGAAGTGATTAAGCCTCTCTAACTGGATACTTGTGGGTGATTCTTGTACATTTAAGAGTAAATCAAATACACAAAATGCCAGAGAGTTGGACTCGATGATCCTTACGCATCCCTTCCAACTTGAAATATTCTATGATTCTATCACCCCATTTGAACAAAGCCATCAGGTTTGTCAAGCAGACAAGCCAGTTTGCCCTGCCACAAACACACACACACCAGAATTCTTTGGTAACAAACCACAGTTTCCAACCTGGGCCAAAGTCCACCGTTGCGTAAAGATCCTGAAGAGCTCCACATTTCAAGAAAAACTGGCTTGCGCCATCAGTTGTGAACAGCACCACCTCCTCCCCAAGGTGCTGACGGAAGAGCTTCAGAAGGGAACGCAGATAGTCATAGTCGCAAGCAAAGTAGCTTCCGTACTCGTTCTCCACCTGCACAGTAACAGCAAGTCAGTAAAGCACTACCCAATTTCAGTCTGCATCTGATACGAAATATGGAAAGCCCAAATTCAACCGTCCTCTTCATGGTGAAAACGTCATTTTAACTCCAGACCTCAGGAGCAAGAGAAGATAAATTTTTAGGCACTCATTCCTCTCACCTGTATCTTACAGTGGAGCAATCATCATGAGGAGTTAAGTAATTTTCCTATTAAATGACCCTCCACATAAGAATCTCTACCATGTCACAGAATCACAGAATCTTCTAGGTTGGCAGGGACCTTAAAGATCATCTTGTCCAACCGTCAACCTAACTGACAAAAATAGTCACCCACACAACAAACAAGGAGCATCATCACTAAACCAGACCTCCCAGCACTACATCAACCCGTCTTTTGAACACCTCTAGGGATGGTGCCTCAACCACCTCCCTGGGCAGCCCATTCCAATGCCTGATAACCCTTTCAGTGAAAAAATTTTTCCTAATATCCAGCCTGAACCTACCCTGGCGCAACTTGAGGCCGTTTCCTCTCGTCCTGTCGCCTGTGACTTGAGAGAAGAGACCGGCCCCCATCTCTCTACACCCTCCTTTCAGGGAGTTGTAGAGAGCAATAAGGTCTCCCCTCAGCCTCCTCTTCTCCAGGCTGAAGAACTGCAGTTCCCTCAGCCTCTCCTCATAAGACTTATTCTCCAGACCCCTCACCATCTTTGTTGCCCTTCTCTGGACCCGCTCCAGCACCTCAATGTCTTTTTTATGGTAGGGGGCCCAAAACTGGACACAGTACTCAAGGTGAGGCCTCACCAGTGCTGAGTACAAGGGGACAATCACCTCTCGGGCCCTACTCGCCACGCTGTTCCTGTCCACTTAGCAAGTGATCAAACACAGCCTCTATGAAAAATTGAGAGCTACGACCCACCTCCCAAGCAGAACAATAAAACCTTTGACCAGGTTGTGACGTGATCAAAACTGCAGCAAAACTGGACTTCCAGAACAGAGACGCCTACAAAGGACTCACGTGAAGAGCAAAGGCCTGCAATAGACTCAATGGACTGAGGGGAAGACAACCTGCTACTACTGAGAGGTATGCATCTTGCCCTTTTCCCAAGGGGATGGACTTTCAAGCTCCAGATCCCATGCCACGCACACCTGCAGGTTATTTCTGCCAAGGAATAGTTCTGCCTGCTGCTTTTGCTCAATAGACATGATGCACTGTTCAAGAACAATGCTCTTGGGCATATTATAAGAAGGGTCTCCTATCCGATCCTGTGCCAACCAGGAAGTTTAAGGAAAAGAAAAAAAAAAAGAAAATAGAGCTTTTGTTAGAGTCAAATACTAAGAGTACGGAACAATCACCACCACACATCTAGAAGGAGTTTGAGAGAGAAGCTACTAACCATGAATGCACAATATTGTGTCCTGAAACATTTACAGCTTAAGTTAGCTGCTAAGAACTAAAAAGCCTAGATTTTGAGGCTGCTTTTATCACAAGTTTTGTGCTTACTCCATACTGCTTTTGCTTCTATCTTCCGGTATCCTTATTCCCCTTTTTTTTTGTGTCAGAGGGTTCCAGGTAATTGTAATGTATTTTGGCTTTATTATGAAAACTGGCACGAAACTCAGATCTAAAAAGCCAAAAGTTTCCTCTATTGCTTTCTATGGCTGTGGGAAACAACTTTGATGGAGCAGATAAGTGCTGTCTGAATTCTGGGAACAGTGCATTCGGTTCTTCAGGATAACAGATTTCATCAGAATCTTTCAGCTACCTAAACTGTTAAGGAACACCTGTGACATTACCCCTCCATTGCTTTCTATGGCTGTGGGAAACAACTTTGATGGAGCAGATAAGTGCTGTCTGAATTCTGGGAACAGTGCATTCGGTTCTTCAGGATAACAGATTTCATCAGAATCTTTCAGCTACCTAAACTGTTAAGGAACACCTGTGACATTACCACCCACCACCCCCGGAGTGTCTTCAAGAGCAACATAAGCATCCATGCTGCTTGAGTTCATTTGATTTTCAGGAAGTTACCTGCACCATGATGACTGGTCCTCCATTGTGATAGAGCTGAGGCCTCATCTTTGGCAAAAGGACACCCATCCATTTCTCTACTGCTGCCAGGTAATCTGTGATACACAAAGTACATATGTTTCACAACTTTTCTGCTTTTTTCTAGTTTTTGTTTCAAATTATTTATGGGTAGATTTTACCTAGTGTTCTAAATATGCAGAACATAACAGAATAGCATTTAATGAACTCATGTCCTGTTATACTTGCTCATAAATGTCAGCTTCCAGTACAGTCTAGCAGAAAATAAAACATTTAAATGCTGATGAGCTTTGAAAAATCACCAGAGAGACTTCAACATGCCTCACGCAGGTTGTCCTAATACATTCCAACAGGAAAACAAATTCAAATGTTGCTATGTGTACTGCTGTTTGGTTTTTTTAGAGGTAATTTATGCCACAATGAGCAGAACTGAAGTCAGATACATATCTTTGTCCCCCATCACGGACTCCAATAACTACATTAATCTCCTGTCTCATCTCATCCCTCCATGTCTGGTTCATGACCAGGTAGCACTTAAGAATGCTGTACCTAGTTCTGGAATTACATGCACACTGATCAGCCAGGAAGGATCCTCCATGATAAGTGGCCAGTTGGCCACTGCAAAAATCAAAAAACTCAAAGCTGAGAGCTACCTGTTTTTTCCTCAGTGGTGACAATGATTTCTCTCTCGGCGCCAATTTTTGTGAAACCTGCCAATAGCTTGGAAAATTTCCACCCTACTTTGTTCATTCTATATACTTCTTGAATGTACTTATTCAGTACTTATTAGAAGTACTGAAGATTTTAGTCACAAAATAACTTAAGCTGAAATATGAATTATCTAGTAACGGCCTCAAACAGCAAGTGTCCTTGCTGCTGAAGTGTATTTCTGCTAGTCTGGCCGATGCCTCTACCTGAATCAGAAGACCTGAGAACAATAGATTTCTTCTCCAACAGCCATGCAGGAAGACCGCCCTGAGAAAAGAAAGGGAATCACTTCAGTGACCATTTTTAGGAAATGTAAGAAGAATGTAGCCTTTCAGCAAAACATATCTAGATCTGAAGATGTATTTTCTACAAGTAACTAATAATTCCCAATATAAAAAACAAATACAAAGCAAGCTTGTGTTGTAAGAAGTCACTTAGGATGCATGGATTTTAATTATGCTAAACCAATAGTCTTGTCCAAGGACACACCAAATATATTTGACTACTTTAAGACAGAAACACTTGCGTTCGATTTACCCTAGAAATGAGATAACTGTTACAAAAGGCTGTACCATGTCCCACTCTGCACAGATGTAAGGTCCAGCTCGCAGGATAACCAGCAAACCAGTGTCGTTAGCAAGCTGCAGGAAATACTCTAGATCTTTGTCACCAGAAAAATCATACGTGCCCATCTGGGTTTCGTGGTAGTTCCACGGCACATACCTATAAAGACAGAAGGTCACCTTCCATTAGAAAATTGAACCAAAACTCCAAATAACAACTGCTTGCACTACATGCACCAGAGATCTGTAAGGCTGAACTGCTCTTCAGATCAGTAAAATACAAGAGTAACTCTAGGGTCTTCCTTCTTTGAGGTACTTCACATGGTAGAAAGTGTTAAAATTAGTACTGAAACAAGGCTTATACTTTGCAGTATGTCTGCAGGAGTCCATATCAATGCAGGAAGAGGTTTTGCTAGTGCCATTTAGAAACCATGATGTCTGTTCCCAAATTTTAGTTAACAGTTTTGATGTTAGCAAGTCACTTGCCAGTGGTACAGCGGTGGGAAGTTTGTGAAGAGAGAATACAGTAAACCACCCACGCAGGAGGTGGTCAAGAATGATCTTGCCCAAAAGAGCACGCGAACCTTTGCGAATGGATCACCCAGCTTGCATAGGTAACACCAACTAGGATGACAGGTCCATGCTGCTACCAATACAAAGAACTTAAAAATGTCTAAGCCTTAAATGATACTGCATCTAGATCCTGAAAGTCTTCCTCATGCAGGGGCACAAAGGTTCTGGAAAACCAGCATGGGAAGAACAGTCAAGTTAGAGGGTGCTAAGTTGCCCAGGAGCCTGGGCAAAGTAAAACTTAATTTCAATCAAGTAATAAAGCCAAACAAGCAGATAACCATTTGAGAGAACACCTCTCTCCTACTTCCAGGACTTATGAAACCACAACCTCACCACAGAACACCTCGCAGAAGATAAAAAATACACTTGGTCGCAAGACAACAAAGAAACATGTTATCTACCTACTACTACATGTTGTATTGTAGCTTATGGCCCTTGCTTGACAACCATGCAAGTTTCACCTTGGGATAGTGCTAAGCAGCAGTTGTAGCACAGAAAGACATTCAAATTAGGGATGGGTACAACCTGAGCAAGGATAGAAGAGAACGGGAAAACTTATTCTCCATGCATTTACCTGTTTGCACATACGTTTGTAATCCCTCCAAGAGAACTGTTGCCAAGGCTCCAGAGAAAAAAATTGAGAGAAATTTGTAAAACCAAACCCGTGGTTAGTCAAGCAAAGACTCTGTCAGGCAACACTTTTCTTACTGTCTGGGTTTGTTTATATTTTCCAGAGTTAATTTTGTAAGAACCACCCAAGAGGGAAAGAAAGTGCAGAAAAACACTGCTTTCAATTAGCAAGAAAAACAGGAACCGTCACACGAACTGAAATGGGCACACTCAGAAATACATGCATGTGAACATCAAATACAAAAATTATAATATTTCAGCAACATTAGTTAATATTGCAACCTCACAAATGCCAAACCCTTAAACCTCTGAAAAGAGAAAGGTTAAGGTTTGTATGCCAGGACGGAGTCAAACCAACACACTCAGACATCAAAATGCAGACTTTTCCCTCTATGTAGTATATTTCGGATTTTTGTCACCCTGCTCTAATTGTTTCCAAAGCACTCAATTAACTCACTCGTAGAGCAAACTAAATATGCATTTAATGAATAGATGAACTACATGAAAATACATTCAACATTAACTCCATTTTGTGCCCTTCACCTAAATTTCAAGCAGGTGAGCTGACATTTAATATCAAAGTAGAGAAAACAGAAAACTATTTAAAACAAATTATCAACCTACCTCAGAGAAGCCAATCCCAGATGGCTTCCCAGAATCCCAATATTGTGCTTTTCTTTCCCTATTCCACACACCATTACCCAGGTCATCACTGCAGGATAATTTTAGTTTGCTCTAAGCCATAATAGCTATATTCTTTTCAAAACTATTGCTTAGAAATACAGAATTCTTCTACATTATCTGTATAATGACTATGGATTTGTCAAAGACAGATAAACCTAACTCCATTTGTTCACAAGAAAACTTGCCTAAAAGATTAGCAGAGGAAAAAAGGTGATGTCTCTTGACCTAGCAAAGCTTTTGGTACTCTGCTGTATAACATGAAGTGAACAAGAAAAAAAATAGAGGCTAGTTGATGCAACATTAACATAGAACAGAAGAACAACCCAGAATCTGTCGGTGAACACAGCCAGGGTTCTACACACTCTTAACTAATAAGCAACACAGTCTGATACCAACAAGGAATTAAGAGTTATCACTTTTTAATTTTCTCCTGCACAGGAAATGGCAAAAAAATACAAAAGGAGAAGGACGACAAATGGAAGTGTTATTAATAAGAAAAAGGTCTGCAGGTTCCACTGATAAGTACCATCTGATTATGAATCACCAACGTGACACTGCAGTAGGAGACAAAGCTCTTTCTGGGACAAATTCACAACTTATTCACTGAAAAATGCTTCTAGGAGACAACCGCACCTGTTTGAGCTAAATAAAGATGCCTGGATACTAACTTCATAACATTTTCTCACTGCCTAAAATACAACTACAGAAACTGCTTATACTCAAGTAACAAATGCTGAGAACTCCTTTCTCTTAAGGCTACCAAACAAGTTATTTATAACCAGCAAGTTAAGGTTAATATGAGAAAAGCATTCTTAGTTGTAATTTAACTACACCTTGTAACCTGTTACTTACAAAAATATACTCAATTATAGAGTTTTATGAACGTGTTCTCGAAACAAGTCTGCAGGTCTAAATATTCTTAATACTGTCTAGGTGAGAACAAAAGGGTTTCTCCAGCTCCCTTACACTCAAGATAGAAAAATTCTTCCAGAAACAGATTCAATTTATGACACATGCTTCCCCACAAGGCTGGAAAAAATGTAGATTTTAGTGGAGAAGAAGAAGGGTTTTCCTCTACTATTTCAGAGCGATGTTAATAGGCAAAAAAACCCCACTTTACTTACCTTAATTCTCTCTGTAACACCAAGGTGTGGTTTTTTGTTTGTTTTTTTGTTTGTTTTTTTTTTTTTTTTAATAGTGTGCCCTGGTTTAAGCGACACAGGATTAATTTCTCTTTCAGTAATTTTACTTGACAGCAAAGTCTCCTCTAATGCTAGGGAAAACTGCATGTTTAGGAGACTCTTGTGTCTCATTTTGTAAACATATTTATTTTATAGCCAGCTATGGGATGTGGGTTTCAGTGTCTCAGTGTTTCTGAGCCGTGCCAGGTACAGGGATGAGAAGAAGAGAGACCTGGGCACTTGACCAAGGCTGGGGAACAGGATTATTTCACACCATGAACGTTACGTTCTATATAAATTAGAAAGTCTCCTGAGGAGTTTTCTCCTCTTTTATGATGGCTGCTATCCTGAGAACTTCTCGCCCCACTGCCAAACCCCTGAGCCCTTCCCTTCCTCCTGAAGCCATGGCACTCAAAGTGTTCAACATTTGCTGTCCCCTGTTGGGAACGCACAGCTTCCTGCTGGTAGAACGGGCTGACTATAATCCTCCTATATTTTATATAGGTATCAGGATCAATAGTGGCTCTTTGGTATTATTAATGTTAATTATTTAGTCTTATTCTGTTAAATCTGTCTACATTTCAACCCTCAGATTTCTGTGTTTTTTCCCCTCATTCCCCTTCCCAGGTGCAGATGGGTCATTGGGTGGTGGAATAATTGTCTGAACAGCAATAAATTGTGGTGGCTTCTTCAAACTATACCATAGTGTAACACTCAATAGCTTGTACTAATTTAATAAATAATAGAGCACCATTTTATACATGCTAGCTATATTACATATCTATGAGTCTTTAGAAAAAGTAACTTGTGCTTACCTTCTTTAATAAAGAGATACTCTAAACATCAGCTCTTTCTTAGAGGTAGTTCCTACAGGTTTATAGTTTTCTGCTCATTAGTCAAATACAGTAAACCAAACAAAATGCTAAACATTCTTTAACTTTCTATGAGCCTGTATGGTAACTGCTGATTGTTCCAGGCAGCTTCTCCACTGATCTGTAAATCCCATAAATATTTAGCCCCATCTAGTGGTTAATTGTTTATCTCATCCATGTTCACCCAGAAGAGAACACTAACTTTGTCTTTTCCAAATGTCTTTGACAGCACTCATTTCTAGTTGGCAGACACAGCTCAGGAATTGAAAACAAGCAGTTACCCTTGTGTGACCAGATATCGATGTCTCTACACACTAACTGGAGAGGTCAGGAGTGGAACTCCTAGATACACCTCCACCATCTTCCAGGATGTCACAAAACCACAACATTGATTTTCAACCTGCTATTTGGAATGCTTCGGCCTTGATATTTTAAGCTTTAACATAAGTTCAAGCTTCCTGTCACCTGTTTTCTCACATTCTGTTATTGCTTAAGATGCTTCTAGGTGCAAATGATTACATACCTGTACGACTGCACTCATGCAAGAGTCCCAGACGAGCTGCTGACTCAGTCACTTGCTGAACGATGCATCAAGGCACAGCAAATCACAGAATGCTATGGAGTTGGAAAGGACCTCTGGAGATCGCCTTGTCCAACCCCCCTGCCAAAGCAGGTCCACCCAGAGCAGGTTGCACAGGAACGTGTCCAGGTGGGGTCTGAATGTCTCCAGTGACGGAGACTCCACCACCTCTCTGGGCAGCCCATTCCAGTGTTTTGCCACCCTCAAAGTGAAGAAGTTCCTCCTCATGTTTAGATTTAACTTCTTATGTCCAAGTTTGTGCCTGTTATCTTTATTTTGTCACTGGGCACCACTGAAAAAAAAACTGGCCCCATCCTCTTGACACCCACCCTTTAAACATTTATAGGTTTTGATCAGTTTCCCCCTCAGTCTTCTCCAGACCAAAAAGCCCCAAGTCCCTCAGCCTTTCCTCATAAGCAAGAGGCCCCTAGTCATCTTTGTAGCCCTTTGCTGCACCCTCTCCAGAAGTTCCCTGTCCTTGAACTGGGGAGCCCAGAACTGGACACAGATGGGGCCTCACCAGGGAATCTTTCCAAATCTTTTGGAAACGAGGCTGCAGAGAACAGGAAGGAGAGCAGGTCTGGCTTACTTTGACCACAAGGTATTTATGAGGACAATGCTATAACAAAAGCGTCCTGTTTCCCTTAAAGTGGTATGCCTCACTAGGAGCACCTTGATATGAAAAAGGAAGGCTCCTATATTTCAAACTGCAGAAAGACCCTTCCCTTTCTCATGGGAAAAAACCCAAGCAGCAAAATCACAGTCTTCTCAAGTGGCCCCAAGGTTCAGAGTCCAACTACCATGTTCTGCCAGAAGGTCTGGCAGTGCTGCTGCCCATTGCAGAATGACTTCACACAACTGGTATCTCAATCCCTTGCTAATCGTTCGTTTTACTGAACCACAAAAGAGTAGGCAGAGAAAACAAAAACATGATTAAATAATCACCTAGACCAATTTCCATTTTTACCAAAACTACACAAAAATCACAGCAGAATTGTTTGGGGTAACATGAAAATGTATTGCTTTAACTCAAATAATCAGGAGCAGTAAGGCTTGATTATCTGCAAACTTCAAAGAAAAACAAAAGCATTTTGGTGGATGGCTGGGTTTTTGTTTTTGTTTTTTTTTTTAGTAGAGAAAGAGAGATCAGTGTTAAATGGAAAGATGCATGGGGGGAATGGGAAAGAAAAGATTCCTATCTCAAAAGACCAGTGATGTAGCAGAGACATGAACAGGGAATTTCAAAGAAAAAAGGAAGGGATTGCTTGAAAGAGTCAAAAATTAACAGAGGGCACTGAAGATATATGGAGGTTGGGAGGAAAAGAAAAATAGTGTGACACACTATAGATCATAGGGGCCACAGAGCCACCATTAGCACCCAGGCTGACCTTCAAGCCAGACATCAAAAGGTGTAATTTTCAGGTCCATTTGAAATTACTTTTATTGCAGCAAAACATAATTGTATGGGCAACTCCAGCAACTCTGTCCTCAGCAAGTGTTACTTCATCCCACTGTTCTTACGTCAGGCAAGATGGAACATGCTTACTTTATTAGAAAACAACAAAATCTATCCATCAAGAAGTCATTACATTAGAACACAAGGAAGAGTTTAAGACATCAAAAAAAAACCAACCCTAAATTTGAAAAAAAAAAACAAAACAAAATGCAACTTCTTTCCCTGACACCAGCCGAGATGGAACATGCTTACTTTATTAGCAAACAACAAAATCTACCCATCAAGAAGTCATTACATCAGAACACAAGGAAGAGTTTAAGACATTAAAAAAAAAAAAAACCTAAATTTGAAAAAAAAAAAAAACAAACAAACCAAAATGCAACTTCTTTCCCTGACACCAGCTCCTCACATACTAGCCCTTATGGATGACATCCTCAAGTGTACTGGGCAATACTGCAACTTGCAGATGAAACAAAGTACAGATTTCAAAGGAGGGGAAGGAGAAATGATGCAACACTCGCACTGAGAAAAGTGCCATGTCCTACAGGCTCTGCGCTGCCAGAACCACTGCTGCCTGGCAGTGCACAGCATACAAGCAGGCTGTTTCAAAGAGAAGTGATAAGCTTTAGGAAAGAAAAAACAGAAACATTTGTATTAAGAGGTTATTGTTCCCTCTCACCTCCTCCGCTTTTCAACCAGAGATTACAATGCCCTTGGCAGAGGCTGAGCTCATACAACAGTTCCGTAGTTGCCAAAGTTCACAGTCCAACCATTTATTTCAGGTCATATTTGCATTCCTGGTTGTGAAGCAAAAGGTGTTGCCTATCAGCAGGGAAGTGGATGTTAGCTACAACCTGCCTAGTTGTCCCAGTCTATGGTGTTAGAGGTCATCCTGTACCACCATTCACTTCTCTAGAGCTTTGTCATCTATTAGGTAAAAATTAATAAACCAATGGTAACATTCCACTTAACTACTTCTCAGTCCTTATCTCCCAGGAGTACAAATCACTTCGAAAGTCAACAGCTACTTACGTTTGAATGGCATCAAGTCCTGCCATCTTCATCTTCAACAAGCGGTCTTTCCAGTAATACCGTGGTACCCGTGAGTAGTGGATGCTACCTGAGATGTAACGGAAAGGTTCCCCATCCTTGACAAAGCAGCCGCAGTCATAATCAATCCCAAAACTCCTCTGGGGTATACTCTGTGTACAAAAAAAACCAAAAATACACAATAGAATCTTTTTCTGCCTTGAAAGACACAGAGAACAGTCTATGGAACACCCGTGGGTTGTCCACAATAGAAGGTACAGTGGTGTTAAAGTAAGTGATGGTGAATGGCTCTCTGCTAGCTACATACAGCCCACCTGCACATAACACACCAAAGAACTACAATGCACCTGCCTGTCACAGCCACTCAGCAACGACAGGATTCACTGCTACACCAAAATATTCCACATGAATTCTCCACTTTTAACAAGTATAACAGTACCGTCTTTCTCCAGTGATACACATTGCAGACACACCAGTGCAAATGATGAGGATTTAATGAGGGAGATTTGATGAGTGACAACGCTTTGTACTCAGTGTTCCAACTTACTAAACTTCATGTCACGCTTGCATCTAGAAGCAAAAGCCCACCAGGAGCTTCTGAGGAACAAATGCCACATTCTAAATGCACCAGGGCTCTGACACATGCAGGTTTGAAAGCCTAATTTCTAGTAGGTATAAAACTGTTTGATAGATCAGTCTGGCAAACTGCATAGGACTTATGTAAGTCACTAAAGATTAGTAGTTTTTGGAGAAAGTTCTACTTGCAATACTTTTCCACCCGAACTAGTGAACCTAAAAAAAAGAAGCAGGTAGATTAAGAATATGTTTGCAATACTTTTCCACCCGAACTAGTAAACCTAAAAAAAAAAAGAAGCAGGTAGATTAAGAATATGCACTCCCTAGCCATAACAAGAACACCTTAACTTCAAGAGCACAGGATTAGTCTCAAGATCTTAGTAAGGTTTAAAGTACTATGACCAACAGCAGTACTTCTTTTGCTTGTCAAAAACAAGAAAAAAAAAAAAAGAAGTTGGGTTTTTTAAGTGCATGGTCCTATGCCTTTAAGAACCCTTAACTTATTAAAGAACCACCTTTTCCTTAGTTAACTAAGTAACATCCCAAGTCAGCAATTGTAATCAGTTAGTTTTCCATACTTGTCAGAAAATAAGTCAGAAGTCAACCAACCGTAAAGAAGAACCTTTTACTTAGTTAACTAAGTAGCATCCCAAGTCAGCAATTGTAATCAGTTTTCCATACCTGTCAGAAAATAAGTCAGAAGTCAACCAACCAAACCTCATGATTCATTGGATGTTACACTAATCCAAATGAAATAAAACATTTTCAATAGCATACATTTCAAGCTGTTGAAGGATACTGGCCTTGTTCTTGAAAAGATGAGCATGGGCCTGCCCCATATTGATAATGTGGCATAATTATTAGGAAACTGATTCCATGAAACAAAAGTGATGAAATTAGAAAGATAAGAAAGACATAGACCACCATATAACCCCAGGTGACTTCCACTACATGAGAGCCATCCACCATCTAAGGAAATCTGCCCAAAGGTTAATTAGGGACCAACAGACCACACATAGTTTTGAAGAGTCCTCCCATGAAACCACTTCTTTGAGTTAACTGCTGAACAGCTTTGTTACAATAGTGTGTACAACTACAGGTAAAGAGAAAGGAATGGGAAATGTGAAATACAGCAGGCATGTAAAGCCATAAAGCTGCAAGTACCAAGATGCCAGGCCAACAATTGGACAGGACTGCCAGCCAAGACCATACTCTTAGTGCAACAAGACAGGAAAAAGGAGGCCAGTGCAACGTGTCACAGGCCAAAAGAACAACAGCACAAAAACAAAACACACTCTCCTGAAAACCAGAGGATGGAACTGCTGAGTAAACATGCCTATCCCTAGACTGCCATTAAACGGAGCAACTGAGAGAACACTCTTCAAACATTTGAAGACTACCAACTCCAGAAAAGAGGAAGGCTAGTGTGTTGTTGCCATGATAAAGGCATTTCTTCACAGAAAGCCTAGAATAAAGTTGTGGAAAGTGTCTTAAATGCGCATAGCAACCCAAAACATTCTGCCAACAGCGAGAAATTGAAATTGTTTGTGTGGTGGACACGTAACACAGATGTGAGAAGATACAGCCCTGAGCTGGCAGGGAAACAAGGACTGCAAGGCATTACAAAGTATTGCACAGGGGAAGCCATTTAAGCCCTCATCCCACAAGCACGGACGCATTCTTAACATTACTTAACAAAGAGGTCCATGAAAGTTGAAATAAATCTTGACTGAGCAAAGGTATGAACAAAGGTATGGATGTACCAAAAGTCCACAAGTCCTTTACAGACCTGAGAAATGCAAACCAACCACTCTGGAACAAAAATAACTCAAAGGTTGGGATTCTCCCTGTGAAATTATGCTGTTGTAGTAACTCCAGGCTGTTAAACCTCAAGTAAACCGCTGTAGAGGATGCACAGGTATCTACCATCTGCTTATGTTCCTTTCAGTTCAAACTTAAGTGATATTTTGCTGATCTTTAATTTATAACCTGCACCTTGATTCCTGGGTATGCTGCACTAGGATGGAGTTGTGCTGTGTGTATCCATCCCCTAAGGAACCCATTCACCCTAAAGAACACCAAGAGGCTGTTTCACATTCTTTGGATGTTTTTAACTCTAGGGCACTGTGACAAGGTGCAGCATTAACAGGGATCTGAGTGCTTCAAAATGATCATGACTAAATGGAACTCAGAACCCAGGTGCAGCAACACAACTCTGCAATATTAAAAAAAAGGAGAGAAGCATTAGGAAAAAAGGGACATTAAAGGGCCATTATCCCTGGAAATAAAAGCATTAACAGGGATCTGAGTGCTTCCAAAATGATCATGACTAAATGGAACTCAGAACCCAGGTGCAGCAACACAACTCTGCAATATTAAAAAAAAGGAGAGAAGCATTAGGAAAAAAGGGACATTAACCAATTCTGCAATATTAAAAAAAAAGAAAAAAAAAAGAGAGAAGCATTAGGAAAAAAGGGACATTAAAGGGCCACTACCCCTGGAAATAAAGGAAAGTCAAAATAAATTGCTGCTGTTTCCCTCTGAAAGAGGACTTTCATCCCCTCAACTAGATGAACCATGTCAAGATGCCAATAGAAAAGACACTTGCTCCACTTATGGCAGATTAACTGTTGAGATATGCCCAACACTGAATCAACTGTTTACATAGCTCCACCCTCAGGGGACAGACACCTCTAAGAGAAACAAGTATTTCCTTTCATCATTTTAAGAAGATATTAATTACAAAAGTTATCATCATTAAAGCAGTTATCATTTAAAGGCCACACTTTTAAAGCTGTGACCATAACTGTCAAATCACCTTTCTTACACATACACTTCCTAACACAGTATTATTATGGGGGCAAGGAGAGGGAGGAAGCTTCCCAGGTATTTACTCTGACTTCCCTTCATGATCCACTACTCAACATTCTTTTATTGTCAGGGCCCAACTCCACCCATCGCTTACAGATCAAGGCTTGCAGTAAGAGCAAAACAGTGAATATTGTCCACCCATGGCTGTGAACACACAGCAGGAATGAATTCCCTGGATTTCCCTAGAAGATCAGGTAGTGGGTCTGCGAGTTTGTTAAGCAGATTCAACAGACACAAACAAACTCCACACCGTGTAGGATGCCAGATCATTCACACCACAACCTATTAATATCCAGCTGAAAATTCAGACTCTCACAGGCAATGGCATCATGTTGCATCTTACATACTCAGAACAAACTTGCAGGGAAAATACAACAGCAGGAATTAATTCCCTGAATTTCCCTAGAAGATCGGGTAGTGGCTCTGCAAGTTTATTAAGCAGATTCAACAGACACAAACGAACTCCACACTGTGTAGGATGCCAGATCATTCACACCACATCCCATTAATATCCAGCTGAAAATTCAGACTCTCACAGGCAATGGCATCATGTTGCATCTTACATACTCAGAACAAACTTGCAGGGAAAAGGGAAGAACTAAAGAATTTGTCCTTTCTTAAATCAAGAAAGAACTTCTTTTTGCAACCTGAACGCTATTCCAATATTTTATGACGTGTGTCTCTCAGCATCAGAAAAAAACCTCGCAGCTTCAACACACAAAACTATTTAACAGTGGCTAGGATCTCTTTCTCCAAATTTACAAAACAAGCCTTTTTCTTATTAGGAAAGCAAACAAATATGGATATGAATCCTCAATGAAGCCCTCCACCTGTAAAATGCCCAGCATCTTTTATGTAGAGCATTCAAACACGGAACACCCCTTTCCAGGCCCTTTCTCTAATCCAAAGCCGAAGTATCAAAACTGAGAACCACAAATCACTCTTGTTTTCTTCTACTCCTTCCAAAAAAAACCCAAACCAAACCAAACAAACCCAACCTCTTAGTATCCTTTCTCTGCCCTTGCAGTGCTGCTTTTCTCTGCACCACTTCCTCATCTCTTCAGCCCGCACTTCATCCCCCTAATAGGCATTAGGCAAATTTAATAGTGGCCTTACCTTGCCCACATTCCACCCACTTAGCAGCGTGGGTTTTCTAAGATTTCCCAAAACTAGTCAGATTTATTGTCAGTAGCTTTTTGTTGGTAAATAGAATCAGCGTGTTAAAATTATTCATGGTGTACTGCTACAATAAATATTGGTACAAAATAAAAGGTCATTAGAGGCATCTTTCTTGATAAGTGAATAAAGTTTTATTAAATCCCAACATTTAAAGCATTTATTATACCACAATTTTACATATTTTCAAATCCACTCTGTACTGATTATATAATGTAATAAATATAACTTTCACAAAGTGATAATACTATTCTATTCTGGTATTCTTATTCTGCTGACAGTGACAAACTCCCCCCTCCAATGAACTGGCCTTTAATAGGAAGAAATACATATTCATTTAGTTCAGTTCTCTGGATCAAATACATTCCACACAGACAAAAAAAAATTTACAAAAAAAATGAAAAAATTACAAAATAAGCAGCACAGCAATATTTTATTTTTCATCTGGAATACTGAACATAGGTCTAAATCAAGCATATTTGAGTCAAATTAGAAAAAGTGTAAGAAAAGCCTTAGAGGACAATTAGGGATGGATGTCTTTGAGAGATTTTAGAAAAAATTCATTCCTCACACTATCAAAAAGAAAGCTGATCTACGATACCTCCATACTTTTTGAGAAATAGCAAAATATCAAAAGGCTTTGAAGTGTTTTGGCACAGAAATAAAACATTTTAAGTGAAAACAAATCACCAGGCCAAGAAGCTTTCAGAGGGAAGGAGTCAAAGAAAAAAAAACAAGAACTAAATTACATTGAGAGAACTCAATAAATTTATGAAATGATAATATGACCACTCCTAAAAGGACGTGTGTCTGTTCCTAAAAGGATCTTCAAAGATCTTCAAAGAGGAGCATGTACAAATAATGAAGAAGTCACATATGCCCCCCAGGACTGAAGGACCACTTCAGCTAGGTTTTTGGACACATTTGGACAAAATGCGAAGAGAAATAAACACAGCAGGAGAAAAAGAAAAAAATACTAGCAACTCACTGGGAAACCAATGCCATCTAAAACCAGTCCCACAAAAGCCTCCTGATAACAAAACTAGCTAAACAATTAGTCTTCTTAACACAGTAATAACCCTCAGCATAACAAATGAAACGCTATCCTCCTGGACCAATGGTCTAGAGGGAATATTCTGCATTACTAAACCCAGAACACAGTTTTTAACCCAACGCATGTTGATAAGTAAACAGAGGGTGTCAAGGTTACAATGGAAAAGAACCGCAGAAGGACCCCATTTGGGCACTGTTAAATACCTGTGGAAACTTTAAGATGCCTAAGTGGATATTATTGCACAAGCATAAAAAAAGTTTACAAAATTATAGGTGCTGGCAAACAGAAATTATAGACATAAAAAGCCTGCCTGGTCAGGTGTTCAGTTTTCAGACTAAAAGATGACTGACTTCTCCAGCTTCAATTTTCCAGCACATATGACAGTATTTCTCAATATTCCTGTGAGTAAAAATGCAGGATGTTTGTACACACAAACAGGACACAAAAACAGCTTAGCAGTTAGAAACTCTGCCTGTGGGAGGGGCTGAAGAAAGTGGATGAAGTGAAACTTGAGTTTTCACTTACAGAAAAACTCAGCTTTACAAAGTCTATGGTACTCTTCAAATACAACCCCACACACCTCCTGCAAAACGAGAACAGAAGCTGAAGAATAAAACAAAAGTGTGTCTGGATGAGGATTACACAGGAAGGCAAGAAAAGATTGAACACTGCAGTTCTGGTCTTGCCATCCTCAGCCTCCAGTGTAAGCTCTGATCTCTTTTGCCCCTTGCCTGTGAGACCACCAGGTACTGGTGGGCAGAAAGGCAGAGCAAGCTACAGCTGGAGACCTCAGTTAGAGGCAGGATCCCCAGACTTGTATTGCCTGGGGAGTTTCATACACCAACACTGAGGTGGAAGGGGAGGAGAGGAAGAAGTACAGAAGTAAACTCTTTTATCAGCCTGGACAATATATGCACATTAATTTACATCCTGGCTTTCTTAGATGATATGGAAGCAATAATGTTTTTATTAATAATTTCTAATCTCTCAAATTTCCCAGAATGATCCTAATTTGTATTAAGCCCTTCTAGGAAAGGCAGAGAGAATTTCTCCACCCCTGATCATCCTGCAACAGTTATTCTGCTATGTGCCTATCAGGCAACAAGGACACTGATGCACAAACGCTATTAAGGAAAGTCACCTGCCGAAAAGTTTAGTCTTCTTCAAAAGGACACCGTTTACTTGAAATATTAAAATTTTAAACAAAATTCAAGCATTAACCTGTCTAAAATGTTTTCAAATAGCATCTCCTTACTCTTGTAAGAGAAAAGTCACAGAAGGTAAGTTAAGCATAAACAAAAAATGCAAAATAAAGAGAAATGAGCCTGAGTATTTCAGCTTTGGATTTTGTGCTTTACATCAGCAGGTACTGTATGCCCAGACAGCAACAAAAGTTATGTTCATTATGAGTTTTCTTTCTCATTTGCTTTTATTAGAGGTATTTTCAGTAAGTAAGTACTAAATGCCCAGTTATTTGGGGGAAAATGCCAGCAGAAAGACAGCTGCTTTCACCCTTTGATATCAGTCTACCCAGCTTTTTAACTGGAAAAAATTAAATTTCAGGAACTGATGCCTGGCACCTTACTGTACTGGTAAGAAGCTCAGACTGGAAGCCCTAGTGCATGCTGCAAACAGCAAGAAAAAGACACTCAGATTCAATTAAAAAAAACAAAACAGAAAAAAAAGCAGAACTACTCCCTTCCTGTTAGATTTCTAGCACAAGGCTTTTAGAGTTGACGTACTCAGTGGACACTGTGTAGTCCCCTCCACAAAACACGCGTGTGCTGTTTCACTGCAAGAGATGAGAACTTCACCTGCCTGAGATTTGATAAGGCAGCTGCCCAATGGATAATCACCAGTGGAACAGGAAGTAGCTGAGACCAGAGACACTACTGAACATGCACAGGACACACATTACCTCCATGACATCAGTGTTATCTTTAAGTCCAGAACCTCAATAACAATGAACTCAAATAATGGATTTCTTCAGTATTTTAACAGCTCAAATTTGCTTCATAGGCCCAAGATAGACTTCTGCTCAAACTTAACAGAACCTGATGGAGTCTACCCTAGCACGTCTTCTCTGGATTCCCTGAAAAAGGATTTGCTTTCAGAGCAGAAGAGCCAACATACTGACCAAAAAGGATGGCAGAAATCTTTCAAATGGAAAGGTCCTCAAGGAGAACGTAGAATTATCTCCGTTATTTCAGCTCTGCTGCCCAGCCTCATGGGTATTCCAAAGTACATTGTCCCTGGGCTGACATAGACAAAGGTATTCTGCCCAACTTTGTACAAGCCAACAAAGAAGGGATTCAGAAAATAAGCCCCAGCGTTTAGCGGGAACATCTGCCCTCCGTGAGTATGACCAGAGAGAATTAAATTGATGTCTGGTCTCTCCTGAAGGGCCCACTTTGCAGCAATGGGTTGATGAGCTAACAGCACTATTGCACGCTCACTGCTACAATCTCTGAGAGCTTTTTTTAAATCCATGCCATGCCCCGAGTAGCGCAATACATCTGCTTCAATATCATCAACACCAGCCAGGCAGAACCAGTCATCAGTGCTCTTTGGTGAAACAATCTTCACATTCTCGTTATGGAGTGGCTGAATGTTAAACGATTTTAACAACTCAAACCAGTTGCTAACATCTGATGTGTAGTACTCATGGTTTCCTGTGACAAAGTATGTCCCCAAAGGGGAGTTAAGTTCTCCAAGAGGCTCGACAGCAGGTCGTATTATCTCTGCCTCGGAGTCAGTCAGGTCCCCAACAATCACGGTGATATCTGGTTTCAAAGCCTTAACCATTCTCACAATCATGGCAAGCTTGGTCTTCCCAACTGTAGGACCCAGATGGATATCTGAAAGCAACACCACTTTCAGATTATTCATTGATGATGGCAGCTTGTGAACTGGAACCTCCACTGAATTCACAGTGGGAGGCCGGGAAGCATTTAACAGCCCAACAATAGTCAGCACAACAGTCAGCAGAACTGCCAAAACTGGTTTCATAGCTGTTCTGCTGTTCTTGTTGCCAGCACCTGCCTTAGCACCTCTCCCAGCCAAGAGCTTGTAAGCCTGCTCTACAGAGCCTAGAGTGAAGAGGAAGAAGATAAGAATGATATAGGCCCCCAGGCAAGTGTAAGCAGCTAAAGAAAAGAAATAGGGCTCTTCTGCAACAAGAAATAGCAGCGTGAAGAAGCTTGAATGAGCCAAAGCTAGAAACATGAACACAGCTATTTTCCACGGCAAGAAACAGAATGAGCTGGCAGCTGAAGACCTGGAGAACGTGGTGACTGTGCTTCTCCAAACATGAAGAGATCCTATCAACATGAGCGCATTAGCAAATAGTGCCATCTGCAGCCTCAGAAGCCAACGCCGCGTCCTGAGCTCGAGCTGCTCTGCCAGATAACTCCGCGACAGCATCATGGAGAAGAAAACCACTCCTGCAGCCACTGCAGCCTTTGCTTCAAGAGGCAGTTGCTTGAAGGAGATCATCTTTGCTTCCCTTTGCTCGTTCCCTTCTGTTCTGCAGAATTCTCCAGCAGGCAATAGTGTGGTTATGAAGGGGTGCCTTGGGTCAACGAAGCCTGCAACCAGGAACCAGTATCAGCCGTTTTGAAATATTACACACATTCCCCTTTTCCCAGACTGCAATAAAGGGCTATTGCTCTGTATATACTACCCAGGACTCTGGGCCATGCAGAATCACTATCATAAGGACTGGGAGGAGATTTCCTGATGTGGAATAAATCAGACAACTGAAAATACTGGATTCTGGCAGTCCACTTCCAAGCGCCCTGCCTGCCGCCTTCAGTGATTCCTCCTCTCCTACCCTTTTCTTTTTTTGTATGCCATTTCCTCATTAAGATGTCCTTATAGTAGATGGCAATAGATTACAACAATGATCCAATGAGTGCTGGAAACAATCATTATAGTATTTGTAAACCTTGTGTTCTGTGACTAAGCTGCTTCTGCTGTTAATTTAGCACGTGTTTTCTGTTCTTCTGCCCAAGCAGTTGGCTCCACTTAAAAAGCATGTAGCACCCTACATCATTCTTACTGAATGCAGCAGGTTTTATTAACAGGTAACTGCAGCAGCATTGAAATCCCCAATGAAATAACTACCAGATGCAACTGCAGTCCCAGAAACCGCAGATGATATTGGCAGATATCCTTGCCTTCAGCTGTGAAGACGACTTCCCCAAAGCCCTCAAAATCAGTAGAACTAGTGAAACACACATTGTGTTTCACTACTCACTTTCTGATCACTTCCACTGCATGTACAGTTCCCAAGACCCAACAGCTGTCAGCATGACTACCAGGATGCAATTAAGTTGAAAAGGGATTAAAACATCACACACTGCGCTCCTTCAGAACTAAAGAGAGCACTAAGCCTAATGCATCTCTGCTCCTAGCCTGAAAATAAATAAGCAAGCACGACTTATGCTTGAATTGTACCAGAATTCCCTGTTTTGCTCAGAGTTCACAGTGGTTCTACTCACATCCAGTTTGCACACTACTATTTAAAATAAACCTACTGTTTTATTTAACTGTAGTTGAGAAAAGTTTGGATGGTCCTTCATAATATATAATAGAGACCAAGTTTGAGACAACAAGCTACCTTATTTAAAGTAAGCGTATGTCACTGCATGACCTTCAAAACACTTCCTGTCTTAGTCCACACCTAACTAGAGAAAAAGTAAGCAATTATTACAGGCAAAAATATCTCAGAACTAGGGCATGAAAACAGCCTTGCAGGACTCTGCAATGAGCTTAAGCTCAGAAGTCTACAAACCCCAGCTTGCCAGGTTGCTTATCTGCAGCATATACTTCCCCAAGCTAATTTAAAAGGACATTAGAGCCTCCGTGATGATAGGCCCCTGCTATATTTTCAGGACTAGACCAAGTTTTAAGAAGACCTCTTCCATTATTGCTTGGTCTGTGGGTTGATAGAGAAATCATGCCTCAAGGCCCTTCAGCTGTTACAACACTACTCTTAAAAAACAGTGCTGTTTTACACATACCTCTACCAAAAGTAAACAAGGCTAGGGAGATAAGAGTGTAAGAAATGCGCTGCTGATTTGAGTCCACAGTTCCTCCAGACCCCAGGCCGTATTCTGGATAGACAACAGCAAGAAGAAATGCTGCTTAAAGAAACAACATGACCCTGGCCACTGTCTGTGGTCTGCTTCCTTCATTCTCTTCCAGCAGACAAAGTTGTTGTATTAGCAATGTTAGAAAGCAAATCCTTGCCTGCTCATTTTCAGATGTAGTTTATGAACCTGCTGTATTTTAATTTGGTTAATCCTTTTTGGGAACCTGTTCAATGCTGTCCACCCTACAACCTCCCACAGCAGCAAATTCCTGAAATTCACTATGTACTTTTAAAGTATATTAACCATTTCAAACTAATCTACCAAAGTGCTCCTCTTCTAAGGCTACCAAATTTGGTGACTACTAATTCTCCATTCCTCTTTACTCACATCCTTCAGAGTTTTGCTTCAGCCATAACCTCGTCCTTTACCGTCATCCAAACTTTCCCTTGATAAAGGTCTCCCATGAGGCTGTGCCACTTTTCACACAGCTTTAACCACCTGTGCATCATCCAACTGCAGCACAAAGGTAACACTGACACACTGCTCCAATCTCAAGGCATAAACGACAAGGCATGGTCCCACAAGTGTAAAGATTAAGGATTTGCCCAGGGCCCGTTTAGGCAGTGGTACAGGCTGCTACTGGATAAAGCAGCAACAGAAGTCAATGCTGAACCGGGGCAGAACGGGAAAAACTCCTCTCACTCACCACAGGAAGAGCCAGTTTTTCCTAGGGCTCTGCTAATAAAGCGTCGGTACCAGGTAACTGCAGCTCGATTCACACACACACACCCCGCCACCCTGCATATGGGTTGCTTAATAATATAGTAGTAATTGCCTTGTAGCCTATTGTTTCTCACAGCGGGGTCTCACCGGCAGGAGTACAGCTGGCAGCACCGCACGTCCCGGGCCATCACCCCCCCAACACCACCCCCGAAGGCGGCGGCACAGCTCACCCACCGCCCGGGGGGCGAGGGCGGGCACGGTCAGCCCTTCCCCGGGACGAAACGGCGAGGCTCAGGGTACGGCGACGGGGGGCCGGCCTGGGCGGCAGCGGGCAGGCCTCCTCAGAAGAAAAGGCGGGGGACACAGGCCTGCCTCAGGAGAAAAGGCGGGGGAGGAAAGGCCTGCCTCAGGAGAAAAGGGTAGGGGGGACAGGCCTCCTCAGGAGCCGGTCCCCGCCGCCGCACCTGCCCCGCCAGCCCCCGCCTCGGCGCTGCCGCAGGCCCAGCCCCCCCTCTCCCTTCCTTCCCCCCACGAACCACAAATCGCTCAGGAATTAAAAAACGGCCCGAAGTTAACCGTCTCCCCCGCCGCGGGCGGCAGAAGGCCCCCCACCAGCCGGTAGCCAGGGCCGCCCGGCGGCTCCCTCAGAACTCGGGGCCGCCCCCAACAGCCACGGGGGCGAGTGCCCGGAGGAGAAGGAGGAGGGGAGGAGTGGGGGGACGACGAAAGGACTCACCGCCGCCCGGGGGAACGCCGCCAAAGCGGCCAGCGGGAGCAGGAGCCGCAGCATGTCGTGAGGCGGCGGAACCGAAGGGAGCGGAGCGAAGGCTCCTCACCTCACCCCGCCGTCCCGTGACAGCGCGGTGTCAGCTGACCGGCCCGCCCCGCCCCGCCGCCTGGGCGGGAAACCGCCGCCGCCACAGGGAGCTGAGGGGATGCGCCTCACGGTGACACAGGCCGGTGGCTGAGGAGAGGCTGAGGCTGGGGACCACCACAGCGGCGGGACACCAAAGGAGGTGGGAGATGGCCCTAACCCCACTTTCCACCCGTGCGCCCGGAGGGTTTGGGAAATCCAGGGCAAGAGAGGAAGGGGGGGAAACCCCCAGCCCGGAAAGGAGCAGGGGCAAAAGGGTGTCCCTGGGCAGTTTCCCATCCCAGTAGTAACTGGACTCAACAGCTTCTAAGACTGGGCACCTTAAGGGTCGTGTGGCTGCATATTGTCCCCTGCCAGTGCCATCCATAGCCCCCCCACTGTGCCCCGCTTTCCCCACCGCCGACATTGGAGTAGGTCACAGCGGTGCAGTTTGGTGGCTTTGCCTTCCCTGTCCGTTGTTTATATTGTCTGTTTGATTAGACTGTAGCCCGGATCCCAGCTCTTGCCACTCACTCAGGGAGTTCTGGTGGGGAATGGAGTTCAATCCAGTTGGTGGCTGGTCATGAGTGGTGTCCCCCCAGGGCTCGGTGTTGGGGCCGGTTCTCTTGAACATCGTCATCAACAATCTGGATGAGGGGATCAAGTGCACCCTCAGTCAGTTCGCAGATGAAACCAAGTTGGGTGGCAGTGTCACCCTGCTGGAGGGTAGAAAGGCTTTGCAGAGGGGCCTGGACAGGCTGGATGGATGGGCCAAGGCCGATGGGATGAGGTTCAATAAGGCCAAGTGCCAGGTCCTGCCCTTGGGTCACACCAGCCCCCTGCAGCGCTACAGGCTGGGGGCAGAGTGGCTGGAGCTGCCTGGCAGAAAAGGACCTGGGGATGTTGGTCGACTGTGGGCTGAAGATGAGCCAGCAGTGTGCCCAGGTGGCCAAGAAGGCCACCAGCATCCTGGCCTGTATCAGGAACAGTGTGGGGAGTAGAACCCGAGAGGTGATGGTCCCCCTGTCCTGGGCACTGGTGAGGCCTCACCTCGAGGGCTGTGTCCAGTTTTGGGCCCCTTCCCACAAAAAAGACATTGAGGGGCTGGAGCGGGTCCAGAGAAGGGCAGCAGAGCTGGTGAGGGGTCTGGAGCACAAGTCTTGTGAGGGGAGGCTGAAGGAGCTGGGGGTATTCAGCCTGGAGAAAAGGAGGCTGAGGGGAGACCTTCTGGCTCTCTCCAACTCCCTGAAAGGAGGGTGTAGCCAGGGGGGGTCGGTCTCTTCTCCCAAGTCCCAGGCCATGGGACAAGAGGAAATGGCCTCAAGTTGTGCCAGGGGAGGTTCAGATTGGAGATTAGGAAAAATATTTCCACGGAAAGGGTTATTGCACATTGGACTGGGCTGCCCAGGGCAGTGGTTGAGGCCCCATCCCTGGAGGTATTTAAAAGATGGGTTGACCTAGTGCTTAGAGACATGGTTTAGTGATGGTTTTTATCAGAGTGAGGTTGATGATTGGACTAGATGATCTTAAAGGTCCCTTGCAACCTGGACAATTCTATGATTATATCATTCTATGATTCTGAATGGGCCATCTGAAGGTACAAATTGCAGCCTAGAAAGGGCTTTCTACAGGTTGGTAGTGTTGTGAAGAAAGGAATGTCACCTCCCCAACAGGATTTATAATATATGAAGAAGGCAGAGAAATGCTTTACATCATCTTTTAGAGTGACCATGTGTTTATTCAGGTGGGATCAACAGTGAAAGTTTGCCACGTCCTGGGAGTAGATGTTTCTGTGCTGCTGCTTGCTCCTCTGGAAGGAGCTTTCTTGGAGCCACTTAGTTCACTTAAAAATCTGTTTCTACAGAAACTATTTTTATTTTTTTGTGGTGAGAACTGAAATGAGAAGTGAATTACTGACTAAACAAAAATGAGAGACTTGTCAGCCCAGCAACAACCAGGGTTAAAGCATAAAGCACAAAAGAAACCGGGAATGTGACGAAAGTGCAGCTGAGATTTCCCTTTGCGTTTAGCACCGTGTGGGCTGGCTGGAAGCACATAGTTTTGGGACAGCAGGAAGAGCTTCTGGCAGAGTTCCCAGAGCGGGACACATATAGCGGCACAGCAGCCAGAGCTCCTGTTAGAGTTGATGTCTTTCTTTGGTGTAGTTCTCCCTCAGGTTTCTTTCTGAAATGAAAGGGTACCTTTTACAGATGCAAACAGAAGAGTGCACGTGCACATATGCTTGTGGTTCTTGCTCATAGTTTTATACGTGCACTCCCTTAAGCTGTTTCAGGATGAGAGGGAAGTTAAACAAAACCTGAGATGGAAGAAGAGATTCATCTTCTAACTACTGCTTCCCTATCCTCACACTGAAAACCCTACCTCCAGGCCCCAAGGACCTTGGTGGCCCTACAATGGACTCCTCCCATTGACCCTGCACAGTAGCCTGGAGGGAGCCAGGCCCTCTCCTTTCTTCTGCCCCTCTCTGCAAGTGTCGGGTGCTGGGACGATGCCACTTGCAGGGAGCCGAGCAGTTGGAGGCTCATGGAGACTCCTCAACTCTCCGAGGATCCTGTGGTCACTGTCACATTGAGGGGACTTCAGGCCTGGCACTTCAGGCCTGACTCCTCAACTCTCCTAGGATCCTGTGGTCACTGTCACATTGAGGGGACTTCAGGCCTGGCACGAGGAGGGGGATAGAGCCCAGGGCACACAAGGGGAGCTGGAGGGCAGTCCTGGTGCCTGAGGGGCCACCTTTCTCTCTGGCAAGCCAAAATGGCCACCCAGAATGGGGCCTTCAGGGCCTCATGGAACACCATGAGGCCCAAGCCACAGTGCTTTCTTTTTGTGATGTCACTGGCTTCCTGTTAAACAGGCAGGAACTTCTGCAGCTCGTCCACAGGTTGCTCGGCAGCCTGAGATTCTCACAGCAAGCCAGCTTGGTAGAGGAGCCAGTGAAGTGAGGCGAGTGCCCACATTAAGTGGGAAGAGCAAGAAGAGGTTCATTGGAACTGCCAAGGATGCCTCTGCATCCCAACTAATGGAAGTAGGATGACGGGGAGCGCAGCACCAAGCAAGCCAGGGCCATGAAGGTCAACCTGCCACAGAATAGCGAGGATTCAATGGAGATGGATCCACCACCAGATCGGGAACAGCCCATGGAGGTGGATCCATCTCCTGCAGGGTCATCGGCACATAACGAGCCCGCGGCCAGGCTGCCTCCGGCACCGTGGAGATCAAAGCGCTGCAGGATGGCCCGGCGTCCTCAGAGGAGATCTAAACGGCTAGCTCGAGCCAAGCGGCGCCGGCGACGCAGACGACGTTAGCCACTAGCTGTACGTGGACTATCCACACTGCCATCCAGCAGGCTCATCAGGAAGATCACCCAGTTGTCAAGCCACTGATGAGCCCTATGTCCCACCCCCAACCCCTGCCCTTCATGAACAGGGTCTCCCATCTCCTCTGCCCCAAGCCCTGGGGAAGAGGTGAGGAGAGGAGCTCCCGGGGGTGGCTTCTTGTCCTCAGTAGCACCAAATGTTGAGCACAGCCCCCTGTCTGAAGTGATACATGACTTTGGTGATAATCCTGTCTTCTCAAAGGCTGAAAGAAAAAAGAATTTAGAAACACAAGGGGAAAAAAATAATTATAAACCAGGGGTGAGAAGGTTTGGGAAGGGTTTTTGGATGCCAAGATAAGAATTCATCTGAAAAAATTTCAGTACCAGTGAAAAGAAAGAAAAACCACATTCCTAAAACTTCCCCATTTGTCCTTGAGTTAGGAGTGCATCAGTCTTTGTGCATCAGTCAGTTAACCTGCTTTCTTGTTTCTGGCAAATGTTAATATTTTATTAAGCCTAATAATCCTGTATCTCACTCTCCACTCGACATAGGGGATTTGTGACTTACTGTGGCTGTCTCTTTCCTTTGCCAGGCTTCAAGTGATGCTTTTTCAACCTAAAGTGAGGATTGCAACAGCCTGCTCCTGGCTTCACGTGTGCTGCTGAGCATCTGCTCCGAAACAGATTGAGAAAAAGACAATGAAATCCTGTTACCACTTGGAACTCCTGTGCTGTGTGTCCCTGAAAGTGGTTTTGGAGCAGAAAACCCCTTGGCGTTTCAGGCAAAGAACAGTCTCATCGTCATTCAACTCATTGGGAGAGAAGGGGAAAGGAAGGGGAAGAAAAGAAGAGGGATTTACTGGTGGGACTGCAAGGCACGTGGGATGAGTTCTAAACCCAAGATCTGTCCATTTAAGAAAAGGAAAAGGGAAAGGAAGAGGAAGGGAAAAAGGGACCAAAAAAAAAAAAGGGGGACAGGAAACTCAAAGAAAAGAAAAGGACATAAAGAAAAGGACGGTAAGGAAAGAAAAGGAATGTAAGGAAAGAAAAGGAAAGCAAAATAGGAAAGAAAAGGCAAGGCAAGGCAGAGGCATCACCAGAAAGACCTTCAGAGTCAGCTTAGTTTTCCTTTTAAGTACCTCCAGACATGGTGACTCTACCACTTCCCTATTCCGGAGTTTGATAACCCTTTTGCTGAAGAAATTTTTTAGAGTCAGCTGAGTTTTCCTTTTAAGTACCTCCAGGCATGGAGACTCCACCACTTCCCTATTCCGGTGTTTGATAACCCTTTTGCTGAAGAAATTTTTCCCAATATACATCCTAAACCTCCCCTGGCACAACTTGAGGCTGTTTCCTCTTCACAGAATGCTATGGGGTTGGAAGGGACCTCTGGAGATCATCTAGTCCAACCCCCTGCCAGAGCAGGTCCACCCAGAGCAAGGAATGTGTCCAGGTGGGTTTGAATGTCTCCAGTGACGGACACTCCACCACCTCCCTGGGCAGCCTCTTCCAGGGCTCTGCTATCCTCAAAGTGAAGAAGTTCCTCCTCATGTTTAGATGGAAGTTCTCACATTCAAGTTTGTGCCTGTTTGCTCTTGTTCTGTCCCTGGGCACCACTGAAAAGAGACTGGCCCCATCCTCCTGACACCCACCCTTTAAGTATTTATAGGGGTTGATCAGATCCCCCCTCAGCCTTCTCTTCTCCAGACTAAAAAGCCCCAAGTCCCTCAGCCTTTCCTCATAAGAGGGATGCTCCAGGCCCCTCATCATCTTTGTAGCCTCTGCTGTCCCCTCTCCAGCAGTTCCCTGTCCTTCTGGAACTGGGGAGCCCAGAACTGGTCCCAGTGCTCCAGATGGGGCCTCCCCCGGGCAGAGCAGAGGGGCAGGATGACCTCTCTCGACTCTCCTCCTACCGCTTAGTTCCTGGGGAGAAGAAACCGACCCCTTCCTCGCTGCACCCTCCCGCCGGTGGCCGTAGAGAGCGATAGAGCCCCTTTCCCCGCCACCGACCTTCCCCCGCCGCCGGGCACACCCTCTCGGGGGCGGGCCCGGGCCGGCTTCCCCCGCCCCCTCGACCGGATCCCTCCCCCGGTCCCACCTCCGGTCTCCCCTCCCCGCTCCGGTTCCCCCCCGCTTCTCCCCGCGGCGGCGACGTGGTGGTGGTGGCGGCGGCGAAGGAAGGGGCGGCCATGTGGCTGGCGTTGGCGGCGCTGGTGGCGGCGGCGGGGGCGCAGTACGAGCGGTACAGCTTCCGCAGCTTCCCGCGGGACGAGCTGATGCCGCTGGAGTCCGCCTACCGCTACGGCCTGGACCAGTACAGCACCGAGAACTGGCCCGAGAGCGTCAACTACCTGGAGGTCAGCATGCGGCTCTACCGCCTGCTGCGGGACAGCGAGGCCTTCTGCCACCGCAACTGCAGCGCCGCCGGGCAGCCCCTTCCCGCCGCTACCGGGCAGCCCCCTCCCGCCACCGGCGGCGGGGCGGCGCTGGCCGAGCTGCGCCTGCTGGCCGGGGTGCTGCGGAGGGCCCAGTGCCTGCGGCGCTGCAAGCAAGGGCTGCCCGCCTTCCGACAGGCCCAGCCCGGCCGCGACCTGCTGGAGGAGTTCCAGCGACGGGAGCCCTACAAGTACCTGCAGTTCGCCTACTTCAAGGTGAGGCCCGGACCCTTGTCATAGAGTCATAGAATTGCCCAGGCCGGAAGGGACCTCCAAAGGCCATCTAGTCCGACCCCCCCGCAGTCAGCAGGGACACCCCCAACTAGACC
>NW_015090772.1:801667-874450 GCF_001431845.1 Calidris pugnax
CTTCCGCAGCTCCCCGCGGAGCGAGCTGATGCCGCTGGAGTCTGCCTACCGCTACGGCCTGGACCAGTACAGCACCGAGAACTGGCCCGAGAGCGTCAACTACCTGGAGGTCAGCATGCGGCTCTACCGCCTGCTGCGGGACAGCGAGGCCTTCTGCCACCGCAACTGCAGCGCCGCCGGGCAGCCCCTTCCCGCCGCTACCGGGCAGCCCCCTCCCGCCACCGGCGGCGGGGCGGCGCTGGCCGAGCTGCGCCTGCTGGCCGGGGTGCTGCGGAGGGCCCAGTGCCTGCGGCGCTGCAAGCAAGGGCTGCCCGCCTTCCGACAGGCCCAGCCCGGCCGCGACCTGCTGGAGGAGTTCCAGCGACGGGAGCCCTACAAGTACCTGCAGTTCGCCTACTTCAAGGTGAGGCCCGGACCCTTGTCATAGAGTCATAGAATTGCCCAGGCCGGAAGGGACCTCCAAAGGCCATCTAGTCCGACCCCCCCGCAGTCAGCAGGGACACCCCCAACTAGACCAGGTTGCCCAGGGCCTCGTCGAGCCTCACCTTGAATATCTCCAGGGATGGGGCCTCAACCACCTCCCTGGGCAACCTGTTCCAGTGCTCCACCACCCTCACAGTGAAGAACCCTCTCCTAATCTCCAATCTAAATCTGTTCCCCTCCAGCTTGAAGCCATTGCCCCTCATCCTGTCACTGCAGGCCTTTGTAAGCAGGCTCTCCCCAGCCTTCCTGTAGGCTCCCTTCATCTGTCCCTTCATCCCTTGTCCATCCGTCCTTCTATCCATCCATCCATCTATCCATCCATCCATCCTCCCTCCCACCCCATCTCTCTGCCCTGCCCTTACCTTCCTGCCGTCCCTTCATCCCTTGTCCATCCGTCCTCCATCCATCCATCCATCCCTCCATCCTCCCTCCCGTGTCCCTTCATCCCTTGTCCATCCGTCCTTCTATCCATCCATCCATCTATCCATCCATCCATCCCTCCATCCTCCCTCCCGCACCATCTCTCTGCCCTGCCCTTACCTTCCTGCTCCTCCCTCCCACCCCTCAGCCTCAGCTTCCCAAAGTCATCCGTCTAGCTGAAGAACTTGTGGAATACGTGTGCTAAACCAGCAAACGTTCTCCGTTGTGGTCCCGATACGTGGTCTCTCCCCTTGGGCTGGCAGCGGCGTGGCTGGAAAGTTGGCAAACCAGTAACCCATGGGGTCAGACGAAGGCAGAGTATGGCTGTGCTATAAGGTTGATCAGCTGCAACCATGGTATTGCTGGATCTGGTCTAGTCCTGAAGGGCACTTAGATACTGCTTACCTGGTTTTTAAACATTAAGTTTGAATCGTGCTTGAAATTCAAGACAAATCCCTAAATTGTTACAGCCAGCATACACCTTCTTCGAGTAATCTTGATCTAGTTGAGTTTTAAAGAGATCACAAGGAGACAGGAGGATCTCAAAAAGAACCCCATAGGAATATTTTTCTATATGTAATTCAGCCTTTAATAGGTACAAAGTTTAACTAACTTTTGAAAAGCTAAAAATTTACTTCAGCGTTTCAGAGTATCAGTCTATCAAGCATCATTTAGCTGAACCCTGGCAGTAGTTCTGCTCTGGTGTCACCCTCCAGCCAAGCGTGCCTGGTGGAGGGGGACAGCGTGGCGTGTCCCCGCACAGCCTCGATGGAGGCAGGTGCCATGTGTGCCCAATGCTGCCTGTCGTGCCAGTCTCTTTACCTGGCCCCAGAGCAGGTTACTCTGGCCCGTAGCCTCCTTCCCCATCTCCTCCTCCACACCAGTTCAGCTGTCAGTTGTCATCTGCCCCAGCTCCATCTCTCCCCCTTACCTGGTGAGGCCCCTGAGTCCCTGACACCCTGCACTTCATCATCTGCTCCCCAGCAAACCTTTCAGCCCACCTCATGTAACCCACAGTGAGTCCACCATGTCTTCTCCCCTGCTAGCCCATGGCATACCATCCAGCTCGCTCTTCACCAGTTTTTCCACAGCTCATCCAGTGCGTCCCCTCAATTAGCCCCTCCAGTTCTTCCCAGACCCCCAGCCACTGGACCCTGCCTCCTTGTCTTGTAGTTGTGCTCTTCCTACCCCTGCCCCTCTCATCTTTCTGTCGGACTTATTTTCTTCTGACTTTCTCTGAAACATTTTTAGGATCCTTCAGGTCACCACCCTTTTTATCGCAAGTGCTCTCCGCTGCTTCCTCTCCCTCAGTGGGTCCATCTTCCTCGCTTGCTCTCTTCTGGTCCAGTTCTTTCAAGCGCAGCAGCCCCCAGCCTGTGACTCGCAGACAGCCCGGTGCCTGCAAAACTCCAGTTTGGTTACAGCCCACAGGAAGGAATAAAGCAGAAGCTGGCTGCTGACGTGGGACAGTAATGCTGGCCCTGGAACGGTATTTACTTTTTGCTCTTGGTTCAGCCAGGGCTGGGGGGCAACACCCCTTTTAACAGATTTCATCCCATTCTTCTAGCTTCTTATCCTTTTGTCCAGGATCTAATTAACAGCTTCTTCCCTCCTTCTCATCTTCATCTGTTCTCTAAATCAAGGTCCATCCCTCCTGCCATCCCCTCAGATACTGCAATTACTTGCATTTCCAATAAATGGTCTCTTGGGGGAGAAGACAAGCTGAACTCTTTGGTTAGATTGTTTTCTCTTTTAGGGATTCACTCCCAGCATATCCCGGTGTACTTTATATAGGGTTGTGTGCTGTCTCTAGGACCCTACAGCAGAACGTACCTTTGTGCATTAAAGCCTCTGCGCACACAGAGAACAGAAGGTATCAGACAGGGGAGATTTCTTTTGAATAACAGAGTGTGTAGGAACTCCTCTCGTTCTCAGAGTCCTAAATGGATACCAAAATGACATCACCACAGACGTTTTCATTTCTTGCCTTACATTTAGCTATTTGTTCCCCCCTTGTGCTACATACAGAAGGTATCAAACGGGAGATTTCTTTTGAATAACAGAGTGTGTAGGAACTCCTCTCGTTCTCAGAGTCCTAAATGGATACCAAAATGACATCACCACAGACGTTTTCATTTCTTGCCTTACATTTAGCTATTTGTTCCCCCCTCTCTTTTGATACAAAGTTTTCAATGCCTCGATCACTGCACAAACCATTCCTTCTTGGTGTTTCTGATACAGTTCAATATCTGACAGGAAGGAATGTGAGAGGGAAATTGGAGAAAGCCCTCCCTCTCCCTTCAGACTGTTTTTCGGTCTCATTTGCAGTCGGTTGCAGTGGTGCAGTTCGGTGGCTTTGCCTTAGTGTCAGTTGTTTATATTGTCAGTCTGATTAGGTTGTGGTCCCACTCTGAGCTCTTGCCACCTTCTCAGGGAGTTCTGAATGGCCCTTCTAGAGGTACAAACTGCTGTGTACAAAGGGCTTTCTCCTGCCTGGTGGTGCTGTGAAGAAAGGAATGTCACTTCCCCCACCCTGTACCCTCCCGCCCCCCCCAACAGGATTTATAATATATGAAGAAGGCAGAGAAATGCTTTACATCATCTTTTAGAGTGACCATGTGTTTATTCAGGTGGGTTCAACAGTGAAATTTTGCCACGTCTTAGATCCTGGGAGTAGATGTTTCTGTGCTGCTGCTTGCTCCTCTGGAGGGAGCTTTCTCGGAGCCGCTGAGTTCTCTTAGGAATGTGTTTCTACAGAAACTTTTTTTTTTTTTTCTCTTTTGGTGGTGAAAACTGAAACGAGAAATTAATTACGGACTATGCAAAAATGAGAGACTTGTCAGCCCAGCAACAACCAGGGTTAAAGCATAAAGCACAAAAGAAACCGGGAATGTGACGAAAGTGCAGCTGAGATTTCCCTTTGCGTTTAGCACCGTGTGGGCTGGCTGGAAGCACATAGTTTTGGGACAGCAGGAAGAGCTTCTGGCAGAGTTCCCAGAGCGGGACACATATAGCGGCACAGCAGCCAGAGCTCCTGTTAGAGTTGATGTCTTTCTTTGGTGTAGTTCTCCCTCAGGTTTCTTTCTGATCTTCTGTGGATGCAAACAGAAGAGTGCACATGCATATATGCTTGTGGTTCTTGCTCATCGTTTTATAAGTGCACTTCCTTAAGCTGTTTCAGATGTGGAGCTCTGTGTCGCCTACACATCACTCTGCTGCAGGTCTTGATACGATTCTTGGCTTAGAAGGGAAAAGGTTTTAACATTTCACAAATACCTAAGACTTTTACTTTCACTCTTCCTGCGTACATGTATATATACTATGTAGTTTACAAAAATATGTATGTATATAAAATAAAAATCATAAATGCACATATTTAAGTACATATTGATTTGGCACAAGCAGTTGTACATGAGGAATACTACATACTTCACAAAATTTCTCTAACGGTGTTTAAAGTTAGTTTAAAAATCATTACAAAAAATCACATAGTACAGTAGGACGTAATTCCTGAGCAACTCCCTGCTGTTTGCTCTAGTTTCGTAACACCATCAGGAAGATACATGATGGTAGTATTGTCTTCTATAGTGCTAGGGAGATAAGTGACATAAGCACCATGTAAACATGGGAAGTGATGACTCCTGCCCGCTAGCCATAGATTAACATCAGTAATTGCAGTGAGATTAATTCCACACAGGAGCAACAATATAATCTTCTGCCTTGTCAGCTTTATGAGCAGAGAAGGGGAAAGGGGAAAAAAAGTCTGCTTTTTGACTTACCATCATCACCTGTTCTGTCTGCAACGATAATATACTTTTAAAATTAAAATAAATAATGTTCCTAGTGATGCAGCTAGGAGTAAAACTAAGAAGAATTGTGTCACTTTTATTGTACTGTGGTATCTGCTGGGACTGTTGTTTCAGTAGAAGTAGTTCGGGAATATAGAGTCTGCAGGAAAGTTCATTGACAGAAGTTGGAAAACCTTGAACTGTTTTATTCCAATTAACCTTTCTTTCCCTCTTCTTCCTCTCCCCATCCCTGTTTAGGCTAATAATCTTCCAAAAGCTATTGCAGCAGCTCACACATTTCTCCTGAAGCATCCAGATGATGAAATGATGCAAAGAAATATGGCCTACTATAAGAGCATACCTGATGCTGAGGAGCATATTAAAGACTTGGAGACAAAGCCTTATGAGGTACGATTTTTATTCAGAGTCTGGTCTTTTGGAACTTTCTGTTACTCCTCCTGTTGTGTGAGATTCAAGGATCTCATTTGCTTACGTGTTCTTGGTTCTTACTCTCCCTCTTGCTGTCTTGTTGATGAGTTCAGTAGTTCTCACCTCTTATGCTTTTCACTGTTCCATAAGTCACAGTAAGTCATAGACGGTGACATACCTGAAAGCTGCTACATGCAGATGACTACTCGAGCTGAGCAGGTACAGAGACTTATTCAAATGCATGAGTGCTGTAGCAGCACAGCTTAAAATAACTGGACATTTGGGGTTAAGATTCCGTGGAAAATCTCTGTCAAAACCTGTGCTTTAGAATCAGGCTGTTCCCTCTGTTCAGCAGACTGTTCTGTTGATCTGAAATGGAATTCCGTACTCTGGTAAAATCCATTAGTCATCTGTATGTGTTTTCCTCACATTAATTGGGTAACAGTTTATACAGTAATCCAGAAGTGCAGAGATATTATTTACTGTATTTGAATTTACACACAGCTTTCCACGGATCAGTTACTGCTGGTTTTTCATTCTTGCTGTTTTTTCAGAACCTGTTTGTCAGGGCTGTGAGAGCATACAACGGTGACAATTGGAGAACATCTATCTCGGACATGGAGCTGGCTCTTCCTGATTTCTTCAAAGCCTACGATGACTGTACAGCAGCCTGTGAAGGCTCCCGGGAGATCAAAGATTTTAAAGACTTCTATCTCTCCATTGCAGGTGAGTGGTTAGGAAATAGTAAGGAAAAATGTCCCAAAAGTGCATTTCAGTTTATCTGTAGGATTGGCCACCGACATCCTGTTCCTCATTTTGCAGTTTGCAATGCACGTTGCCCCCTGCTCAGTGTGGGTCAAAATGAGTTTATTAGATTCACTGAAAAACGCTTGAATTCCAGTTTACTTTTTTTTTTTTTTTAATTAATCCCTGCAATATAAATGGGGGCTGTCAGAAAATCAGAACATGGAGTTCTAACATTGATATGGAAATTTAAGTGTGTGTCAGAGTACAACAGATGTGTAAGTAACTACAACTGCTCCGTCCCGCGTCTGGTAATTTCATTTGGCCAATCATTTTCAGTTAGCTTCAGCACTCTTCATGGTAGGAGTTGTCAGAGATGGAAACAGGGGAAGGGGCCTTTGCTGTCCTTTTGCCTTGGTCAGGAACATGCTGCAGAAGCTGAGATAACTTGCTTTCACCTGCCAAAAGTGGCTAACAGGGAAACTAAGGCTTTAAAATGTTTCTGTTTGGTATTATTGTCTAATGTCGTATATCCAGAAAACACTTGCAACACTTTCTGGCTGCACGTTGTTCTGTACTGAGCAGCATATTTGTGTTTATCTTCTCTTTTAGAACATCCACACTACAGGCACAAAATGCAGCCATCTCTGGAAGTTTATGTTGCAATCACCTGCTGTATTTCTCTGTGACAGTTGCACTCAGCAGCACGTGGACCTTATTCATGGAATAATTTAATGAGATTATAAAGGCTTTCAAGATGAAATGAAAAAGAGAGCGCTGTTAAGTTCACAGTTAATAATGCAGTGTATTCAGCAACTCTGTATAAAACCTACTGCCACAGACTGCCTGAAGGTGTCAGTAAAACCTAACTGCTTGGCTCTCTAGAATTGCAGCTTTGATACATTTCCAGTCCAGACTGCACTGATTTTTACAGACGGGCCAAGTACCAGTGCTTGATCCCTACTCCAGGTGGAGTTGTAGGTGCTCGGTAATTTCAAGCAGCAAGATCCAGAGGTGCAGGACCCAGGAAAGATTTATAAGGCCAAAATTTAATTGGTAGCTAATGGGAGGGCTTATAACAAGTCCCTGTGTGTTATCTATATCCTGTGCTGTTGTTTTCTTCCTTCTAGATCATTATATCGAAGTCCTTGCCTGCAAAGTGCAGTGTGAGAGCAATCTGACACCCATCATAGGCGGCTTTGTTGTTGAGAAATTTGTGGCCACCATGTACCATTACTTGCAGTTTGCTTATTATAAACGTAAGTAGTGATTTAATGTGCTTAAATAACATTGCAATGGTGTGGGACAGCTTCCATTCATAATCTTTTCCCTCTGGTTATGTTGCTTTAGAATGTAAATAGTGGCCTCCAGAATCTGCATTTTAACCTGTTCTGGGGCAGAAGGTCTGAGCTGCCTGGCGTCTTTTTCTCCCTCTATGACTGTAGTTAACAGACATGGGAGATGAACATAATCTGTAGAGC
The DNA here is from genome assembly GCF_001431845.1 of Calidris pugnax. NCBI lineage: Eukaryota > Metazoa > Chordata > Aves > Charadriiformes > Scolopacidae > Calidris > Calidris pugnax. The sequence continues at coordinate 809,013 of NW_015090772.1, forward strand.
ATGGGCTCATAAAACTGTCCATGGCAAAATAAATCACTGAGCAGAAGTCCCATAAGGGCTGGATTTTTCCCCAGACAGGCCCCTCTGTTTTAAGTTATGCATGGTTGTGACTGGTCTCCGTTTGGGTGTTGGAAAAATGAGGTAGTTGCAGAGTAAATATGATCTGATCATCACTGCCCTTCGTTCTTTAAATGATACCTACTGCCAGCACAAGTTGCTTACACTTTTCAGAGTTTCATACTAATGATAAATGTTCATATAAGTGATAAATGTTCATCATATGTATCTTAGGTGTTTAGATGATACACCAACTTTTCTGCCTTTTTGAAGTAACTCATAATATAACGTGTTAGGGTAAACAGTGTCAGCCCCTTCCTAGACACTGGAACGTGTGCAATGACACAGATTCATTTTGTATACCTGTGTACAAAAAAACCCTAGTTTGTGCCAAAAAGCCATGGTAGTCAAGCTGTCAGGTGCACATGAGTGTTAAGCAGCCAGATGTATAGCTCTAACAAGAAGTTTTTTCTTAAAATTCTAACTCATTCAGTTAGATGGAAGTAAGATTATAACTTCAAGGCAACACATTTAACATAGCACCACTTATCCTGTGGAATAAACACTCAATTTTCAATTTACTCTTCAGAATTTTTTCTACAGACAAACCTACAGAATTTATCTAGTGGATTCTTCTAATCCTGTTAGAATGGTGCACGTGGGGCTACATGGGTTTTGAAGAGGTTGGGGACCACTTAACAGAAATTGCAGTGTTCTGGTCCTCGGTGATTACACATTTGATAGGTAAATAATTCAGTGATTTTTGTGGTTTCTTGAGGAACTCCTTGCACTGTAAGGAACACGTGTAGCCGTTACAGCTATTCCTGCAGGCTCCAACATTGAAGGGAAGACAAATTCAGCCATGTAGCAGCAAGCCATTAAGGACATTTGCTTATGTTGTTTAGCTATACGTTTTACACCTTGTCTTCTTCCTCTTTGTCAACTCCAGTACAAAGAAGTAGGGTTTTTTAAATTTATTTTTTGTTGGGTTTGTAATAAATGCCCCATTGGGGATCACCAAGCTGTGGGCTGATGCCTCACTGATACTGGGACATGTGGGAGGGATGTTTGGTTAGGATTTTCATAGAAAACCATCAGAGGTAAATCCCCATTTTTTAATCATGGTCTTACCTGTTTTAGAACACAAAAATAGCATGTCCTTTCTGAGAAGCAATGTGGGTTTTTTTTCTGTGAAGCTGGTGGAGAGCTAGAAAATGGGTCCTGTTTCCATCTGAGTTTTTCAGACCTTAGATAATAGTAGGAATTTGTTCATTTACCTTATCTAAAATTTTGTGTGTGTTTGTTAATTAGTGAACGACATGAAGAATGCAGCTGCTTGTGCTGCTAGTTACCTTCTGTTTGACCAGAAAGATGAAGTAATGAAGCAGAACATGGTATATTATCAGTACCACAAAGACAAATGGGGACTTAAAGAAGAGGATTTTCAGCCCAGATCGGTAAGTGAATTACTTAAAATGCCTTCTAGACACATTCAGATATTTTCCTGAATCTCACTGGCCAGAGGTTTTGAAAACTGGGGTTAATCTGTTGATTCTGGAGTTAAACACATACTGTTTTATTAGCAACTTGTACACAGAGGCATACTATGTAACGTAGATGGTGAATCTCATTATAGTTCTTCCCTTTGTGTTGAAATATGCTACAATAGGATATAATATGATACGATGACAAATTCACATTGGTACTCCTCTGCCACTTAGGTATATTTATATCTATCTACCTCGACAAATAAAGCACCTGGCCCCTGAAATTTCCTGAGGAAAAGATCACTCCAGTGATATTCAGGCTTTTGTTTATTTGCCAACTTGTGGTTGCTCACCTGCTTGTTATTTTGGCTTCTGTGTGTGTTGGAATGTGTCTGGGTATGATAATCCCACCTAAATGCACTTTCCACTTACTGCATTTAGAGCATGGTTGGGTGGATGAGGATGGAAAAAGGTTCACGACCGTATTGCACCTAATTATCTGTGTTAGAACACTTGCTGCAAAGAACCCACAGTAAACATCAGTCCATCCAGCAGTGATTGTGATCTGGCTTTGAAAAATTACTCGAAAAATGGGTTTCCGTGCTGTTCTTAAATTTCCATGTCTGGAGAAGTTTACATATAAAAGCACTTTTGCTGCAGCCTGGACTTTGACAATCAGGTTGGATGTTTTGTCATTTCTTGTTACCGGGATTTATGTCGCTCAGTTGGATTAACTGCTTTGTGACACCTGAGTGACTCCTTACGTACCAGCGGTATGTGCTCTACACATAGTCAATACACTACAATAGTCAGTCATTGGCAATACATGTTCCACAAATCAAATTTAGTGCTTTCTCTTACTGCATGACTTCCCCGTTGAAGGGGACTCTTCAGTGAACAGTCATTTAAGTTAATTTAGCTGAAACAACAGTGGTGATGTTCCAGTTGCCTCTCCCATGTTGCTTCTCCAGACCCCTAGTCACCTAGCCCTCTACTGGCCCAAAGGGATATCCCTTTACTCTTAAAGCAGCGTAAAGTTCAGTAGATGTGGGTAGTCCTGGAGTGACTGGCTTTATCTGCAGCAACACTGCAGAGCAGTTCTCGTGTGCATCTTCTAACTTGCACTTATTTGATAATTACATTTTCCTTCCTCTCAGGCCAGCCAGCTCAAGGCAAAATTACCACTCTGTTTAAATGAAGTGTTTTTCGGTTGTGGACTGCTGTTGAGTTTTGTGCAACACACTTTATCTGCACACACTGGGAACCCAGGCCTGCCCTGCAGGGCCAACTGAGGCAGAAGACACAGAAAGCACATTTGGTTCTTTCAGGCAGCAGCAGCGAGTCTGAGCTCAGAGGGGAAAGGGACCAGTCCTCTGTGACTGCTTCTGGGAAGAGAACTCTGCTTTATAGCCATATTGGAGGCAGAGTTTGACAGTGGCAGGAGTGAGGGGCAGTAGCCATATAGAACTGCAAGCCACAGGCAGATTTGGCATAGAATCATAGAGTGATTAGTGTTGGAAGGGACCTTAAAGATTAAGTTCCAACCCCCTGCCCTGGGCAGGGACACCTCCCACCAGACCAGGTTGCTCCAAGCCCCATCCAGCCTGGCCTTGAACCCCTCCAGGGATGGGGCAGCCACAGCTTCTCTGGGCAACCTGTTCCAGTGTCTCACCACCCTCACAGCAAAGAATTTCTTCCTAAAGAAGATATTTTCTTGTACTTTGATCCATGTAGCTATGAGCAGAAGTTGCTTGCTGTCCTAATCACTCGCCATGAAAACCATGATGCCTCTGGTTTATTTTTGCAAGGTGGGAACAGGGTGACAGCAGCGCTTGGCTCTGGCACTGAGCTTCACATGTTCTTGTGAAAGAACGTTTTTTTCCTCCCCAAAAAGAGTTAAACGGGGTAATCAAAGTAGGTTACTGTTGGTATTCACAACTATGAGAGTAGGTGACTGGGCTAAACTGGGCTGTCCAGGCAAAGAGCTGGGAACGTGAGGAGGGACAGGTGGGTGACCGTGCAGAGCTTCCCTCTCCCAGGCTGGGGCTGGGGTGGTGAGTCATTATCGTGCAGAATAGCTCAGTGTCTCTTTTTCCTAGAACTGCCTGCCGCCGTAGGCCAGGGCGCTGAGAGACAGAGGCCTTCTGGCGTCCAAAGCCCGCTGGAATGCAGGCGCAGGCCGCTGCTCGGCCCTGGCAGTCTCACTCCCTGTTCTCAGCCTCGCCAACGCTTTGAAACATGAGAAAAAGGAGAGTGCTTTGTTCTTCTCACACCGACGGAGCCTGTGCTTAGAAAGATCCACAGAAAACATTGGAAACGCTGCCCGTTGTTCTGATGTTTCCTTTCTCAAACGTTATAACGCCCCCCCCCGACAGGATCTACCTGCTACTAAGCCTGGGTCTGACTTCACTGGAGTAGTTTCAGGTGACACGTGGTGACACTTCAGGGTCTTGCTACCCTAAAGTAACATACAGATTTTGTTTTTTGGTAGGAGGCAGTTCGATACCACAACATAACCACGCTCCAGTTGGAAATGTATGAATTCGCAAAGGAACATCTGATGGATGACGATGAGGTGAGTTTTCTAGAAAGGAAATCATGGTCAAGAAAACCAGCAATCACGTTAAAGTGAAGATGATACATAGATGGAATTCCAGGATTTAGCTAATATGGAAAAATCGTCTTGTACCTTGAGCAATTTATCATGAACTTTTCTTTTGTAAATGGAATATAGGAAACAAACCCAAAGAACATCATGTACTGTTTTAAAAAATATGGACAGTGTTGACACAAAGGTTGATATAATGCACTGAGCCCACATAAAAAGAAAATCCACTTTGCAAGCTGTAACACCAGGGGGCAGAGAAGTAGTATGTATATTTAAACCCAACATTTTTCTGGAGTTTGTTTTCTAAAATGTTGGTTAAATTAAAGATCCTTATAATTTTGCCCAGAAGTAGCCACCTAAATTGTCATTTTTTCAAAATGAAGTCTTGTTATCAGGGTTTTTTTTTTCCTCACAATAACATTTTGGTCACCCAGCCTTGCTTCTTAAATGGTTGGACTTCATGGCCGAATGACATAAAATGACTATTATTACACTGGAAATATGTAAAGTGGATTTTTTTTGTGCAAGAAAAGTAGTTAAATTAGTAAAAGAGCATTTCTTTGTCTCCCACAGCTGAAATTGAAGTATAAATCATAGAGGCTTTGGGTTGCCTTTTGTTTTGCTTTGTTTCCAGAACCTTTCATTTAAAGGTTTAAAAAAGTCTTCAAATGTTAGAATAGTTCATGGCTGGCATTGGCAAAGAGCTATGGTCAGTTATGGCAGGGGGCAGGGTACTTATAGTGAGCACTGCTGAGATGTTTTTTAGTTACAAAGATGGTTTATGTTACAAAAGGAAATCACCTTTGCAATTTTTATGCTCTCCAGCATGTAAAGAGAGCTAATACTTTTATAGTGGAGAAGTAATAACATGTCTGTCCTGCCTTCAGTGTGCTAGTGACCTGGAAACAGCTCTCTACGTAAAATTCCATTGCAAGGTTACCAGACTTTAGGAAGACTTTCCATTGCGATAAAATCCTGTGAAAGAGGGTTTAATAAGCTGTTATAAGGTTAAGCTTAAATGAGGACTGGTCTGTATGGATTTTTATCAGGGTGTGAAATACTTGAGCATTTTTTTCATATTTCCTGGTTGGTTTGTGCTTTGCCCATGATGTTTTCTTATGTTAGGCATAAACTTAATTTGTCGTTTTTTCCTTCTTTCACATCTGCTGCTTCCAAACACAGGGATGAGTAATTAAGGAATGGGAGAAGCAGTCCCTTGCAAGGGCTTTCCCCATATGTTGTTACAAGGAGGATTACAGAAACAATCTCCAGCCTCCAGCGCTGTGTATGGTATAAACAAGCGCTCATTTGCTGGCATTCGTTCCTGCGGCCCTGTTTCACCAGGGCAATTACTAACGACCTTGCAATCTGCAGGAGGGAATTAACAGTGGAAACGTCAGTTAAACTTTTGGGGAAGTGTCAAGGAAGCCACAGTACACTGGATTACACGTTTAGGTTAAGCAACCAAAATTACTGGGCCCGATCATGACACAGATATCCCTACCCCACGCTGTTAGGGAGGTCACCTGGGAGGTTCTCTTCTCCCAGGGAAAAGCTGAAGGGCTTCTGTGCCCTTCTGAACTAGGGCTGAAGAACCTGGGAGGGATGATGGAAGCTGTCCACGCCTCTGGCTTGGCTCTGGCTTTTGGTAGTGAACTCATAAATTCCTGGCTACCAGAACTTGGCTTTGGCTTCCAGGGAGCCCAGACAGAGCAGGAATAGCACAAAGGTAAAATCGCTACCTTGCACTTTCTGCTGCATGGGCAGGACCTGGTAGTGAAAGTGGAATTTTTTAATTTTTTATTATTTCTCCTGGCATGGATAGAAAAGTTTATTCCAAAGGAATGCTGAAAACTGATGAAAAACCCAGATAAGGTGTTACAGTAAAAGCTGTATTAAAAATTGTTAAGGATGGAGGCAACCTCTCTTTTCTGTCGACTCTGTTTATTTAAACCATGTGCTTCTTGGGCCATCGGCCATACCTTTTGTGAGTTCCTGTGGTCCATGTTTGCTGTCTGTGAACTTGCGTGTGGGCCAACAAGCCCATAAAATAATCTGCAGGAAAAAAAAAATCATTCTGTTTCCTTGAGTGAAGCCAAAGGATTGAGGTGGCAAGAGGATCTCTTCTTATGTGAATATGTCATTATTCCCAAGTGGAGAATCTCACTTTATTCAGACTTCTCGGTGCTCCCGTATCCCACATCATCCATGTGTCTTTTTAAATCCCATTAACAAAGCAAGTGAGAACATGTGGCTTCTTCCAGTAACACATTGCGGTAATTGCAGAGGTTGGAACATACAGTAATGATTTTTGCATATGTCACTGCAAGAAATACTGTCCTGTTCATGTTACTTTGTTAATGTTTTTCCACAAGGAAATGAAAAACTCTAGTTCAAACATTTAACACGGTAGAGGTGACAGAGAATATTAGCGCCAACTAGCTACAAATTACTTTTTCTTAAAAGTAATTATTAAATATCCTTTCAGTTTTCCACAGTGAATTTAAAAGAACATTACACAGTGTTGTCATCTCATTTGGCCACGGGTTGCCAAGCTTTTTGATTTTTGTTCAGACCTGTGATGCATAAGGGCTATAATAGATACAACTCCTCGTATTGCACAGACTTAAATAGCAAACTGAACTGCTGTTAAGAGCCAGATACTCAGCTAGTGTAGATATAACTTCAGCACTGCACTAATTGTATGAGACATGTTTCTGGCCCATAAAATCAGTGTTCTTGAGGAATTTTTTTTCACGGATAGCTACTAACTGTTCTAAGTTGCATAAGAACTACAGGTTTTTGGCTGGGATGATCCTACAGTGTGATTTATTTTTTCTTTCGGTACTTACTCAGTAGGTGAAAAACTGTTGGTAGCTTTGATCTGCTTTTTTGGTGTCTTGTTCTTTTTGTTTGTATAGAATATGTGTGTCCATTTGTATAGTAGCTGAAATTCAAATGCTCCATTCCTAAGTGCGACACAAAGGAGAATTAAGTCTTGAACTAGTGTGACTGTGAAAAGTGTGGAAAAACATATGGAATAGCATCAAAGCACGAGGGCCCCAGTGGACTACTGATGGCATAGAATAATCTGAATTCAGCCTATTTTTCTGTTCAGGAATTGCTAGCAACATATTTTCAGCTTTATGAACTGATGGTGTGACTGGCTCTCCAGAGCTTCCTGCTTTCCCCTTTTGCTTCTTGCACGTTGGATGTGGATCTTGGTCCAAGGTCCTTCTTCCTTCCATTCCTTCCTTCCTCCTCCCATTTATACCACCTACCACGAGAAGCTGCAAGCACCGTTGGGCTAATATGGCAGGATGTCCCCAGGTTGCAGGTACCAACATTGGGAGGACTTTTTCTCTGCCCAGATTTTTCTTAAGCTTCTGTGTGCAGCACAGAGCAGGCAAGAGAGCATGAGTAGAGCTTGCTCGGAGGCCACTTGAAAGCTTCTGTTTTCAGTGCAAGGGGAGCAACGTTGAAGTTGCTCTGAAACTGGGTTGACTCATGTTTTATAGGCATTATAAAAATGTTAAGAGGAAAGCACATTTATTGGATTACTGTAAAATACTACTGTAATAACTGCAGTGTACTGCCATCTCCCATAGTATATGGGAAGAGAACGGTTACATGTTCGGAATATATCATTAAAAAAATTAAATGGAAAAATATTTGAGAAAGTAGTTAACATACATGTAAAGAACAACTAAGCTCTTTTAATATTGGGGAAAAAAACACCCTATAAAGCATGTGACAGCGGGTCGCACTGTGGACTAAATATCTGAAAAATAAACAAGTTAAGGGCCAAATAATTTTTCTGCATGAAGAATTGAGGGATTTTTTTTTCCCTTACTAGAATCCAGGGAATGTCTAGCCCTGTGTGTACTGCTCATGGAGGATCTGGGAGGGCTTTGAGGTGGTTACAGTGAACTCTCGTGTTTTAACTGAAGGTTAGATCAAGGGACTTTTTCTTGGTCGAAGGCTGAATAAACCTTTCAGGCTGAGCCACTCATTGACACATGCCTTACTGTTACCTCAAAATAATGTGTCCCCTCAAAAAATATCTCTGGCCCGTGAGCTGTGTGGTGTGCACTCGTAGGCTCTGCCAGGCTCACGGAGCACAGATCCTCCACCGTTGTCCATATCAAAGCTTTGTCTTCAGTCTCACAAGATGGTTATTTGTCCCTGAACAAAATCCACTGGTTTTCATAACCTAACGCTCTGTCACTACTCCCATTAATTACTCAAATTAGTTACCAGGACGGTTACAGGACAATTAGTCATTAGTTACGGGGCGGCGCTGACGTTTCCTCAGAGAGGCCACCCCTGCAACCCTTCCTGCTACCCCAACCCTGCCACCTACACCCAATACATAAGGGATTCAAATCGGTTACTCTCAGCCTTGAACAAATTTCCAGTCATTAAGCTCTTTGAGCTTTAGCAAAACCTGATTTTTTGCTGTGAAGGAGAGCCGCGGGACATTTTGTGGGATAAATATTTTCCTTCTAGGTCATAGATTATAAGGAAACAAAGATCCAGCCAATTCTTCTTGCTCTGTATATCGTCTCTTAAGTCGCAGTTTGTTGGATGAGTTTAGGATAAAGGCTGTTTCTTATTCATTCACTGAATGAATGTCCATAATAATATTTTTCTGTAGACTTTAAATCGTTCTAGAACACTATTATTTTAGTAGTCTCTGCTACTTCCCTGAGGAACAGGCGATCCCACTGCAGTGCATATGGAATCCCTATAGAGCAGTCCATCTGCACGGAAAGTACGGGTCATTGCAGGAAAGCTGGTTTTTTCCCAAAACTTTTCCAGTCCTCCTCACTGAGCAAGGACAGAACAGATGGTAGGTGGAGGCGAGGACCCCTGAGTGATTAATATTTGCTACACAGAAGGCAATGCTTAGTCTTAACGACCCAAGGGGAAGCGTCGGTGCCGGTCAGTGGGCAGTACGACTGCAACTGGTTGCTACTTGTTTTTAAATGGTGCTGTGGAAAGAAAAGTTGGTGCTGGACCATCAGTCTCAAGTGGGCTGTAACTGAGACACGCACTGGTAGCTTTTCCTCTTTGCTGTTTGTTTTAATAGCTGGCTAGGAGTCTCCCAAGTACAGATGTTTCTTCTAAGAGGTGGTGGTTTTTTTCTGTGTGTGAATGTGATGTTTTAATATTGCATAAGGAAGGGCCGGCAACAATCCCTGGCCCAACGTCTACCTTGGTCTTGGACACTCAACTTGCGGTAATAAGTTGAGGAGTTCTGCATTTTTCTCCTTTTTAGGACTTATTTTTTCAAATGCTCCAGCTTCACTTACAGTAGTGCACCAGTCTCACTGACCTGGGTTGGCTTATTCAGAATTGACTAAGAACTCTTAAAATTGTTTTTTGTTATAATCCACCTACTCACGTACCCTCTGCAAAGCCTCCTTGGACTACTTACTGTGGTAAAAAACTTGTTCTTTCTGTTTGTTTCTCTGTTCAGTTGATAATCTAAGCCAAGGGTGCTCAGTTTGCATATCTAACAGATAATTAGAGGCTCCAGTTGATCAGGTCAGCTTCTCTGATTCTTCCCACCACTTGCACCAGTCTGGGAGCATTCCCCAGCTCCTCTGGGATGTGCCTCCCATATTTCAGGCTATACCTGTCCCATCTTTTTCCCACACATCCTTGCTGATGCTCCCAATTTCCACCGTCCCTGGATTGGGAGAGGGAAGAGGTTGGTAGCACAGGGAGGGAGGTCACGGTGTGGCGGTGGAGCTGTTGTACCTCCAGCACATATTCCTCCAGCACAAACCAGGAGGCAGTGGCTGTGGGCTGAGTGCCAGCTTGCTGTCCAGGACATGCTTCGCAGCTGACCAAGCCATCCAGATGTGCCTGCTTTCCAGTTGTTGGCTGCCTAACTACCAGGCAGGTACTGGTCTGGCGCCAAACCCTTCTCTTCCCCGAGCTTCGTTAGGCTTCATGTCGTTATTTACCAGCCAGAGAGCTACATCATGCTTTGGGCCATATATTGCTCAACTCTGATTTACATCAGCGCCGTGTCTGAGCGGTGTATTGATGTCACCTGCATTAGAGCTGGGTGGCTCTTGTCCCCTCTAGTAGCTGGCAGCAGAAAGAATTACAGGTTTGCAGCTGGCTTTGTGTGTAAAATTTGCTGTCCTTCCTCTTAAGGTGGGTAGGAGCCAAAAACCTAATTCCAAGAGGAATTCTGTCACTCCAAATGCTTAAATAGCATCAGAGAATCATTTTCAGACTCCGGGTCTGCAAGAAGCATGAAGTTATTAGGCATCAGCGGGCAGGAGGCTTTTTTCCCTGGAATGAACACCTGTGGAATGTTTGCTGCCAAATGCCTGGTGTGATCTCAAGTGGGTGCTAACGGGGCAAGGTCAGCCATCAATCTGGTCGTGGTTGCTCCCGTGACAACGTGATCAGCTCCTCTGACGTAGGGTTGTCCCCTTCTCGTTAGGTTGCCAACCACACTATGGACAACCTGCAAATGTTTCACGTCTGACCATGAAGGCACAGGCAAAAATCTTTTAACTACGTGGGGTATTTTTGTCTTTAACTGTAATCTGGAGTTTTCACCTTTTCAAAAATAACCAACATCCAGGCAATTATTCAGTTGCATTACGGCATATTTTCTGTATGTATATTGTTTCAGCAACTATTTTTATAGCTTTTGCCATAGTTCAACCTCTCTTACTCCCCAGTACATCTCATTAGACTGCAGCAGCTTCCGTCACATGTTACCTTAGAAATCAGTGTCAGGCACTGGAGATTTCAGATTTCAGTCAAAATTTTTTTCAACTACTGTTGTTTCTAAATATCCTTTTCCATTTAAAACTTGGGCTTTTTACGTGTTTCTGGGTTTGAAGACATACCAGAAATAAAAAACCTGAATTCTGTCTGAATCTTCCGTGTCTTCTGAAATATCCTGCCTTTCTGGTGAGCGTGACAATAATACGAACTGAATTAAATCCCCATGTCTTCCTCTAATTCTGGGTCATGTAGTCAGTTCATAGAATCATAGAAAAGATGCTTATGCCTTTCACCCTACCTCTTAGACGCTTCCCTTTTGAGGGTTGTCTTTGCAGGTAGACCAAGGAGAGAAATCACAGAATCACAGAATGCTATGGGGTTGGAAGGGACCTCTGGAGATCATCTAGTCCAACCCCCTGCCAAAGCAGGTCCACCCAGAGCAGGTCCCACAGGAATGTGTCCAGGTGGGGTTTGAATGTCTCCAGAGAAGGAGACTCCACCACCTCTCTGGGCAGCCTCTTCCAGGGCTCTGCCACCCTCGCAGGAGAGAAGTTCCTCCTCATGTTTAGATGGAACTTCTTATTTACAGGTTTGTGCCCATTTCATCTTGTCCTGTCACCAGGCACCACTGAAAAGAGACTGGCCCCATCTTCCTGACACCCACCCTTTCAGTATTTATAGGTGTTGATCAGATCCCCCCTCAGCCTTCTCTTCTCCAGACTAAACAGATCCAAGTCCCTCAGCCTTTCCTCCTAAGAGAGATGCTCCAGGCCCCTCATCATCTTTGTAGCCTCTGCTGTCCCCTCTCCAGCAGTTCCCTGTCCTTCTGGAACTGGGGAGCCCAGAACTGGACCCAGTGCTCCAGATCCTTTTTAATATCTGTTATTCTTTCATCAAACTATGATCCTGAGCTGTAAATGAATCCATATGGATTAGATCTGGGAGTCCTGTGGTAGTAGGACAGTAGACCCCTGTATTGCCCATCTCCTAGCTCTGTTCAGAGGTAATGGCACCTGCCTGTCTGTAGTCCTTCAAGAGGCACCCCAGTGCTTGTGCCCACAGGTCTGGGAGCTGTGCTGCACGACGGGACCTGAAGTCCTCTGTGCCTCTGTCTTTCTGTAACTTGGACCTAGTGGCTATTTTCTCCATGTGCATTTGTGAAGTGGTATTGGGTTCCTCCCACGATTGGGCTCCTTAGGCAATCAAAATACTGCTAACAAAGGAAAACGTGCAGAAATGTCGAATTCCTGTTTTCCAGTTGCCAGATTTCCTGCAACCAGGAAGACAAGTAGGGAATATGAAAGTGCTGGCGTTTTTTCTTGTGTTTTTATTGAATTGGATACTTAGATGTTTTGAACAAATTCAAAGCAAAATATATTGCCGTCCTTCAGGACTTGAAAAAACCACTTCAGAGTCGAAAAAACTCAGCAGTCTTTTAAGATGGAACTGTGAAGCAGGGAACAAGAGCAGCGGTTATTTCAGCCAGCTTTCTTCCTGCTTTTATTTTCCTTTGCTTGATTCTTGTTACTTCTCTCCCTGCTAATCACACTTCCGAAATATGTGATGTTAATATTTTTAATCACCGTATCCATAATACAATGTTGTATTGAAAATAGACAAAAGTTCTCTATTTCCTCTTATTATTTTCACTGACAGTGGTTTTAATCCCCTTTCCTCATCAGAATAGAAAACTGTAAAATGTTGAGTCTCGAACTGCCTTTGTCTAGAAAGGGCTCTGTTCCTAAGGAATACCTTTCTAGATAAAAATGTGCTTAAAATTGAATCAGGATTGTAGAATACTGTTTGCAGTCTTCATCAAGCAGACTCAGAAGCCAATACAGTTCACAGAGACTTGGAATGGGGGTGAAGAGAAGTGGGACAATGAGCATCTGAGCAAGGATGACTTGCTTTCAACATCATTAACTGTTAGAAATTCTCATTATTTTAAACGGGAGAATGAGCATCCGAGCAAGGATTAACTGTTAGAAATTCTCATTATTTTAAATATGAAAGTGAGTAAGAGCTGATCAGGTTTTCCAGCAGAGTGTTTTTCTATCAGAAAGCAACGATTTGTTTTGGAAAAAGCCTAAATGACATCTTCAGACCTTTTTAGAAGATAGATTTATGTCAAGAATGGAAGGATAGGAAAGTTTTAAAAAAAACACAGTTAAATTAAGGTGGTTTAACAGGATGTTGTAGTCCTTAGAATAAAAGTTTGGAAATGTAACGTTGAGCATCAGCATCTCTCTTAAGATCTGTATCTAAGTTGTATTAAAAAGTGAATCTATGTAAAGGCATTCCCACAGGGTCTCCCGTCTCAGGCAGTGTGTTTCTGAGCTCTGCAGTGGGAGGCAAACTGGGAAATACTTGTGTTTCTGAGGGTGCCAGCAGATGGGCTGCTACAGTCAGTTTGGAGTAGTCAGAGAAGCTGCTGCACATCTGCTGTTAGCTACTTGCTTTTCATTACTGAATCACAGAATCACAAAATGCTATGGGGTTGGAAGGGACCTCTGGAGATCATCTAGTCCAACCCCCTGCCAGAGCAGGGCCACCCAGAGCAGGTCCCACAGGAACGTGTCCAGGTGGGTTTGAATGTCTCCAGAGAAGGAGACTCCACCACCTCTCTGGGCAGCCCAATCCAGTGTTTTGCCACCCTCAAAGTGAAGAAGTTCCTCCTCATGTTTAGGTGGAACTTCTTATGTTCAAGTTTGTGCCCATTTCTTCTTGTCCTGTCCCTGGGCACCACTGAAAAAAGACTGGCCCCATCCTCCTGACACCCTCCCTTTAAGTATTTATAGGCATTCATCAGATCCCCCCTCAGCCTTCTCTTCTCCAGACTAAAAAGACCCGAGTCCCTCAGCCTTTCCTCCTAAGAGAGATGCTCCAGGCCCCTCATCATCTTCATAGCCCTCTGCTGTCCCCTTTCCAGCAGTTCCCTGTCCTTCTGGAACTGGGGAGCCCAGAACTGGTCCCAGTGCTCCAGATGGGGCCTCCCCAGGGCAGAGCAGAGGGGCAGGATGACCTCCCTCCACCTGCTGCTCACACTCTTCCTGATGCCCCCCAGGATGCCATGGGCCTTCTTGGCCACAAGGGCTCATTGTGGCCAAGAAGGTGTTGAAGGTGTTACCTTGGCCTGGAAGTGATTACAACAGATTTTAGCTCAGTTCCTGTAGTAAATTCTAGCTGGTGGGGCTGTATCATCCCAAAGTCCTCCACCTTGACTGCAGGAAGACTATGGTGTATGACATAGAACCACGTCAGGAGTAGTTGGATTGTTATGTTGTGTTGGTACCCTGATTTGACTATGGTGTATGACATACAACCAGATCAGGAGTAGTTTAAATTAAGGAAGTTGGATTGTTATGTTGTGTTGGTACCCTGCGTTAGCATAGTGGAGCTTGTAAATGTAATATTTTCTGGTCTGTATCTAAGCCCAAGGTATTTGTTTCCAGTGTGGAAAACATTGCAGTGTCTCTGTCCAGGTTCTTTACATTTCTGCTACATTGAAGCATGGCCTGTGAAGATCTGGGGTTGAAAAGGGAGAAGGTGTGTGTTGGAGGGTGTAACAGAGGACAGAAACAGCCAGAGCAGACAGATGCAAAGTCAAAGTTACGGTTCTACAAAATACTTTTCTTTTACATTTTAAAGCTTTCTAAAATTTTGACATCTTTTATGGTATTTTAACAATTTCCTAATTTATCAGGTGCTTTAGACATTTATGCCTCTAGTTTCTGAGTTTGAGGGTTTCATCATCTGTTTAAATGCCTGAAAGAGTACAAGGGGATTTACTGTGAAGTGTAACATACCCTTCTTTTAAGGTCTATATGTCATTGCAAGTGCTTGTGCTTCCCCTGTACGAGCCATTTACTTGCATGTTGCAGGTAGCTTCCGCATGAAGGGTGGTAAGAAACATTCCTACACCTATTATTGCAGTTTATGCTTTGATTATAATGGTTAAAATTTTCAGCTGATTTCGCAGTAAAAGCGTTAATTTGTTTCTGTTAAATTTAATCCTTTCCAGGGTGAAGTTGTGGAGTTCCTTGATGAGCTGTTAGAAGTAGAGGAGAAGAAGGAATCCTGATGAGTGGAATCACCGAGAAGCGTTTCACAGGAGCGAAGCCTCGCCGTTGCTCCCTCCTATTGTTACTGGTCGCCTGTAGTTCCGGGTAGATATACCTCAAAAGCTGCTCCTTTCAGGTTTGCCTTATGTCACAAGATCCACTCCTAAGAGGTCACTTCCGTGCCGCGCTGGCTCTTCCCTGAGCGTGGCGTTTCGCTGTGCGTTTACAGAATTGGTGCTTGAGGGTTTTCCTCCTGAGCTTTCTTCCCTTTGCACAAACACAACCAAGCAGACTGATTTCTATTTTCCAGGCTAACACTAATGTTCCTCGTTTCAGTGGTGTTCTACTTAAGTTATAACAGTCTGGCTAAAATTCTGAAGAATTTTTGTCGGATTATGAACCATGGAAGACATGCCGGTTCCTTTAGACTTTCTGAGCTATGTATTGTATTATTTATATATCTGTGATGATGAATGAAGTGATGCTGAACCCCAGTACACCTGAAAGATGTTAAGACACATTTAAATAGCTGAAGTAAGATGAGGAGCAAAGCACAACTAGAGCTCTTGTAAAACTTGCTTGAAGAATCCTGTAAGTGGCGTTGGATCTTTCTTAAAAGCTGAATGAAATTCCATGATGTGAAACTGAGGTCACTTAGAACTGAGTAATAAAGAATTCCTTCTTCTTACCAATCCTTAGTCTCTCTATTGAAACAACTTGTGGTTCCTGTGTGAGGCAGGACCAGTCTTGTATAAAATAGTGATGGTCAATGTATTTAACTTCTGTAGAGAACAGTTTGCATGTTTTTTTCTGTCTTGAGGGACTATCTGCAGAGTTTTCATCCAGAAGTAAGTGCAGCTGGAGAACGAGGCAATTTTGAGTGGAATCGTGAAAAATATTTGCAGGTCAATTCCTGACATTTTTATTAACTGTGTGGCAGAGTTTTATACAGAAGTACTTTGAAGGCCCAGAAATTACAGTGTTAGAGATGAGCAGTGAATTGCTGCACAAGAACACTGAAGAGCAGAAATCCCCTTGACCTTAGAGGAGGATCCAGGATTTCATCCTTTGCTTTCCTCTTTCCATTTTAAGGATAAAGTCCTGCAAAAGGTTTCATCCCGCTCACATCAGGGGAAGAACATTCAGTGCCTTAATGACTGAACCCTAATTCAGCTGAATGGAAGTGAGTTTCAAACCCAAAATCTGCTTTAGGTTTTTTAAAATGCAATATGTGATCTCTGCTACCTTGCTGAGTTATTGCTGCTCTGGCTTCTGGGTGCTGTACAAGTGTTGTGTCTACACTATTAAGTGTCTACAGAGAGCAAAAGGGGAATTCACAGGATCAGGTTTAAGTGTCCTCTTCCATCACAGCTAATCTGCTGAAGTTGATGATGATTTTATTCTCAAAATTAAAATCTATCAAGAACCTTTTTAACTTCAGGAGATTTACCCAGCTCCACTTGTGATAATACGACCAGACTCTGGCCTGCTTGTATGCCTTGAACATACAGAGGATGTGTCAGATTTCCTTATGCTTTTTGTTCCACACAATATTAGCACTCCACTTACTGTAATTTTATGTAAGAATTTAACTTTTAAAATTTTAGCATTTAAAATTTAGCTTTTAAAACTTACAAGCAGTTGATTGTCAACTATCACTTACTTCCCCATGAAATACATGTATTACAATACCCAGCTGGGGGAGCTTCTCCAGTTTGTCCCTAGTTTTCTCTTGCTGGAGGTGTGTGTGTATGTTCTGGAGGCCTCTTCTGTCCCTCAGCTTTCCAACCTGCATAGGGCAATACCAGATTTCCTCCTCAGGAACTGCACCACTGATGCTAAGGTCGTGTGCCCAAATAACATCATCTTTGATACTGGAGCTTTCGCATCCAGAAATTCCACCATTAGAGGGCATGGAGTTAATTGGGGGTGGATGGATCTATCTAGGTTGCCTTCGTTTTCCAGCATTTTTAGTTTACTTTTCTTCTTATTGCCATTTACCAAACTGGCTTAGGAGCCCTGACTGTTGTTTGGCTACTTGTTTTTGTGGTGCCCTAGCCCTTGCATGCTGCCTGTGGGTACTGCAATGCGAAACCTCAAAAGTGCCTATAATTTGAGTTCCTGAACCTGAGTTTTCCATAACTACATCCCATGTGGCAATAACACGTCTGCACAGAGCTTCTAATCAGAGTGTGCCTGTTGGTGATAGCAGGGACAAGGTGATGCAGAATCAGTCCCAGGATCTCTTTGGTTTGCCACCCAGAATTATTTCTCTCCAGTTGAAGAACTCCCCCTCCAGCAGACACGGTCAGAGATGGCTATAGGCCTGAGTTTTCCGTAACTCTACATCCTGTGTGGCAATAACACGTCTGCACAGAGCTTCTAATCAGAGTGTGCCTGTTGGTGATAGCAGGGACAAGGTGATGCAGAATCAGTCCCAGGATCTCTTTGGTTTGCCACCCAGAATTATTTCTCTCCAGTTGAAGAACTCCCCCTCCAGCAGACACGGTCAGAGATGGCTATAATCTTTTTCTAAAGATTATAAAGTGCGTGGTAAAATATTGTAATATTTGCATTCCACCAGTAAAACACCGAGCACCAGTGAACCTGTCTTGTGATTCCTTTGACTGCAACGGGCTACACTGGGGATTCGTTCAGCGCCTGTGAGCCCTAATTTTCCCTCTTCATCAAACAGTTATTCATCCATTGCAAGTCTCTGGGGTGTTATCAATTTTCTGCCAAGCTTGTGAGTCTGCCTTTAGGGGGCTTCCTGAGCTGATCTCTTTTCATGTTCACTCATTTCCTCTGTTCTCCACCTCACAGCTAAAATCCCCTGCCATTGTGCCTTCTCAGGTGGGGATCTCATCATTTACTAAGATGTCCATTAGCCAATGATTTATTTTTCTTAAGCCTGCATGAAGTAAGCCTGATGTTCTTTACCGTTCCATTTAACTTGAGGAGGCAACTGATACTCTTGTGGCCTCCTGAAACGGCACTGTGATCCCTTTTGCATTTTGTTCAAGTGTCTGTGGATTGTTTCTGGCTTTTCCTAATTTCCACTACATATGCTCCCAAGCCAGTTCAATCTTAATAAGTACAAGTAGTTCTCAAACCTTTGTTCTTTCCTAATGAGAAATAGCTCCTCTTCCAGTTCTTCAGTATTTATTGTGGCTTTTTTCAGCATTCTCAGGTTCTTTTAACTGATTTTTCTTTTTCTGCTGCTGTTGTTAAACGCCAGCATTTACATGTGACTGCAATAAATTAGTGCCTTTTCTTCCATTTCTCCGGCGCTGCCAGCTCTTCTTGGGAGGCTGCAGGAATATGGTTCTTGCCTCCCCTCTGCCACCCCAAATTATTGTGAGTCGTTTGCCTCCGAAGTTACCAGCTTCTGCCTGACCCGATGGGATGTTTAGATTTTGTCTCCATTTCTGTTTCTTGACAAGGCTTCAAACAGGACGCTGGTGCTCAGGAGAACGTCCTTTTCATGGAGCCACCATGTTCCTGTGACGGACTCAAACACAGCATCGGTACCACGTGTCTCCTGTCACAAGGCTGACCCTGCAGACAAAATTCTTATGAACCTTGGTGGAGTACTGCTTGTTGGGGAGCTGTATGATTACACTTTTGAATAATGGCTCACATTTCTAGTAGCAGAGCTGGCTCTTTGGGTAGATGCTGCTCTTGGTCTCTGATCCTCCGTTGCTGCCCACAAAATTTTGAGCCTGTTGCTTGGTCACTGTGTATAGGTGACCAGGGGTGAAGTCCACCTCCTGGCAGATGGCTTGGATAAGGGTCTGCAGGCAGGGCGAGTCGTGTGTGTGGTCTCCTGGTGGGTAGGGTCCTGTGTGATGGGGAGACACCTGGAAGCTGAAGATGAAACCGAGTCACAAATGCCCCTGCGCTGAAGCGGGTATGTCCCTGCTCATGGCTGGGGGTTTGGAACTAGAAGATCCTTCAGGTCCCTTCCAACCTAAACCATTCCGTGCTTCTGGGATATTTGGTTATGTGAAAAACAAGACGGCTGGCTGGCAGGACTCTCTTTCTTCAGCAAAAACCAAAGTCTGGGCAAGGGAAGAGATTCACCGGCTGGAAATCGGGGTATCTGACAGACTGTGTGCTAAATACCCAATTTTTTTCAAATTAATACCTGCTCTTACTGATAGGGATTCTTCACGTGTTACTGGCTTCTTACTAATTCATCCTCATAAAGAGCCATATTTATTAGAAGAGGAAGAAGCGTGGCAGTGATTTTTCTGCTCAAAGTTTAATTCCCTTCCCGTAAAACAGCGTCGCCCACTCCACGCTTCTGCGTCTCGGCAATCCCGATAGCCAGCAAAGTCAGCTACCAAAAACAAATACTTTCAGAATGATCGGTTCTGGCAAATTGGACGGGAAGTCAGATGTCCTGCTGGGCTCTTTTCATTCGCTGCAGCGCTCCTGCAAGCAGACCTTCATTAGTTCTGTTGACAATGCAGGAGCCAAAAGCAAATTCAAAATTGCTCCATTTTCCAGAGCTTTACTGCTTTGGAATGCTAAAGTATAAACCAAAAAGTTAGTCGGATGCTGTTCTCAATTCACCTGGAAAGCCCGTCCAACCATTTTTTCAGCCTTGCCAGAATAATTTCGAGGTGGAATTAAAGGCAGGTCTCCTCAAGACAAGCTTTTCCTCTGGAAATCCTGTGGCCCGGCCCGTTTTGTGAAGCTTTTCCTCCACGCACCCTTGCGAGTGATGTCCCCCGTGGATCTCCATGTCCTTTACAGTGAATTGTTGGTTTCTATTGATAAGGAAAGCAGACTTGGAAAATCTTTCCATTTCTAGAGAGCCTTCCTGAAAAAGGGTTTCGATAGCATGCAAATTTTACAGCTCTGAAAACGGCGTTGTGATTAGACAAAGATTTGTTGGATTATAAAAGCACAAGTGTTTATTATGGCTGGTCCTGAGAATAAACAGTTGCCTGCATCTGCCAGCTACTATGGAAATATGTTTTTTAACTTCTAATGTGAGCTGTAAACCAAAGCTACTTCAGTTAAAAAAATTCAATACTTAAACTGTGGGGAGAAGCAGGCAGTGCCAGAGAAAACATTCCCATTTAATAATGTTTGAACATAGAGCTGTGATGCAGTTTGTAGCAAGGCAGTGAGAAAAACCCACAACTAATCCTTCATTGCAGCTGTCTGAGCTTTTGGTTGTCTGCCATGCTTTAAACAGCCACTTCTTTTTTCTGGTGGACTCAAGGCTTGAATGACCCAGTGTGGAGAGTTTAAGGTACATACAAAAAAGAAGTTAAGTAAGAAATAGCCAAAGTAAGTTGGGTCGCACACCCCAGCACATCAGCGTTTTGTATCTTAAAGTCCTCTTCAGTGCCCAGGAAAAAATATTAAAATAAATAGATACCTATTTATTTATTTATTTTTGGCAAGGAAATATGCGGTGGTTTTGACACCCATCTCTCTTCCCTCCCCTCTTCTCTCCCTTTAGAGGACCAATGATGTATGGAAACTAAATTCTATACAGAGTTCTGAATTGTTTAAGTTTATAAATGCTAACCTTTTCGGTAGAAAAACTTTCTCAGTTTTCTCTGATTATTTTTAACTTTTTCTTCCCTTTGATGTCCCTTTCGGGGAGGCTTTTTAAGCAGCATGAAGTAACAAATCTGCTTTTTTCCTGATTGATTCTTTTGCGAAGTAATGAAACTTTCTGACTTTGAAATGGAAATAACGGGGGTCAGAGGTGTAACTTTATGTGATTGCTGACTTTAAAGAATAAAACTGGGGCTTTCTGCCTTTGCTCCATTCTCACTATCACTTATCTGAGAAGGGATTAAACATTTAAGCGTTATCCTGAGCTGGTGGTAACCCTGCAGTTTGACAAGCCTTACAACTATATAATCCTTTCCTGTTATGACTGTTTTTTAAAGTGGGCATTCATAGCTACATATTCTGACCTTTCACAGCTACGTATTATGTTGTATCTTTACATTACAAATTATTGGATATAAAAAACACTGTAAATTCTTTTCATTGAAGAAAAAAAAATATCAACCTAAGCAATCCTCAACAGCTTTTGAGTACAGTATGGAATTGAGTACACCCCACAGCGTCACTCCTCAGCCTGCCCGACAGCACAGCATCTGTACAAAATGGGTGCCCAATTAATAGGTAGCTGTTAATAAAGGAAAGGGGGTTGAAAGGGAAAGCATATCTCAGTCTGAAGACCAGTTGTAATACGTGACTCCCCTAGAAGGGCATAACACGTGACTTTTATCACCGGGCAACAGATCAGTCTCTTAATGACTGGGTGTCACCAGCACAAAATCCCTCCCGGTATTTCCCCTTCTTTCTTTCTTTCCTAATTTCAGCACACAGCTGGCACTTTCAGCTCCTGAGTCCTGTCCTGAGTAACTTACCTCTCCCTGGACTTTGTCCTTATCATCTTCAGATTCTGTATTTACTGTCCTGTATTTATTGTTTGCCATCCCTACTCTCTTCAATTAGCCAAGTTTTGCACACAAGAGGAGGTCTAAGCCAAGTGTATAATTCATGGGCTGTTTATCCCCATCTTTTTATCAGTTTTCCTGAACTCCCTGAATCATTCTGGTAAAGTGAAAACTGTGGGGGCAAGCAGAAGCTGTTGCAAAAGGGAGTAGATGGTTTTCTGAGCAGAGTTGGGCTGACAGACCAAGCTGAAATCTTTTTAGCTAATGACTTTTAATACCAAAGTGTCTTCTACGAGAATTATCCCAGTGTCAGACCTGTCTTTTCTCCCCCAGCATGTGGGAAAACTGGATAATTTGCACAAGAACACACACAGGCGCTTCCTTTCCCTTTTTATTTTTTTTTTTTGTAACTTGATTTTTATTTAAATACCTCCAAAGCATTATGTTAATGTACATTTTCTTCTGGTTCACGAACAGCAAGTATTTCTGTGTCAAATTAGCTCCCTGTGCAGTTTGCAATTATATTTTGAGTCTCATTTTCACATGTTCAGTTCCTGAGCCAAATAGTATTGACTTTTCATTTTGAGTGATGCTGCACAGAACTGTAACACGTACTCGTACCTTGCAGTTAAACAATATTTTTAATGGATGTTCCTGTATTTATTTTTCAGCATATTTCCATGAGATTACAGACGGTATGTTTTAGTTGAGTTAACAGTCTCCATAAAGTTGCGAAATCCATTGTGGTTTCTTTTTAAAATGTTACCGGATAAAAAATAGTTTACAACAGAAATTCTAGGTTATTTCGTCGTCTAGAATGCATTAAAAGCATAAAGTCATGCATGTGTCAGAGAACAGAATATTTACAAATCTTTACAGTTTCTGTCCTTTTTTTTTTTTATTTACTGTGGCTCTTGCCAGGCAATTAGATTCAACTCTTACCACTCTGAGGTCAAATTCTCTGAGATAACGTGTAGCCGTTGGCTAAAAATGCTTAGTTTTGCTCACCAGCACTGATGGCTGTCGTTGTGACGGACCCAATTCTGCACTCCATTTCATAAAGTCTACCTTCCATGGAGTTGGAGCTGGTCACCACTGTGACTCAGGGCAGAGTACGGAAACGGGATGAACTCCACCTTCCCTTACTGCAATCTTTTGATGCGTTGAACTACTGGTGTTATTTTGGCTAAGGCTGTCCAATGGAGTGGCAGATGAATTGATTTCTGACCTGCAGATTATTCACAGTTGCCAGTCTTTCTCCCGCTCATTCAGAAGTGTAAGGAGGAGTATTTCTCACTCAACGCCCCAGGACCGTGTTAAGGGATTCTAGAAAACCTTCTCCCTGTTTATTTTCAAAACAGTTCGAAACGGATCGTGCTGTTGGAAAAGCCTCTGTGTTTTTCCACTAGCGTCCAGTCTGGAAGCCAAGTGTTTGCATTTTATCAACTGCAATTCCTCTCTTTCCCGGGTTTGCTTTATCTTTGAAGCCACAAGAAGCAGCGGTCCCGTACCCAGCGTCCACCCCAGACACTCTCCAGAGCGGTCCTGTACCCAGCGTCCACCCCAGACACTCTCCAGCTGACACGAGAGCAGAATGGTGAAAATCAGTCCTTCCACGGAGTTTGTACAGCAGAAGTGCTACACATGGCTTCGGCTGTCAGAGGTACTGCTGGCTCTGAATTACAATTCAGTATCTTGGTCACTCGGTGTCGTGTTCAGAAAAGCAACCCACTTCAGGCAGGATTCCCCTGGAAAGTGCTTCATCACTGTCTGGCTCTATAATAAGAGGCTACTCATCATAACACCTGGCATCAAAGGTGTTCTGACTCCTCTCCTGCCGATACTCAAGGAGGAATGGCACTGAACAGTGGTCTCTGAATTCCAGGGAGACGTGGTGCTTTCTATAAAAAGATTAGTATAAGAGTGGCACTTCTTCACTAAGGCTAAAAGAACACCTTCCAGAAAAATGGCTTAATGATCCAACTTTTGTGGCTTGTTAAATTCACAACGTTGAAGAAAAGTACCTTTAGTAATCGTTGCAATACTACCCATTAAAATATGGTAGCAAACAGTTTTTTCTGTTTAAGACACATCAGGTAATAACTTGTTACGGTGGTTTATCCTGCCCAGCTTGGGCAGGTTCTAAAAAAGGAACAAACACCAAAAGTCTGCTTGCTCCAAAAACATCCTTCTCCCTTCCTTCCCTCCTTCTTCCCCTCTTCCACTGAGAACAGACCAAGAAGGCCTGACCAGCCCTGCCATGACATTATAACCAGGTAACACAGAAATTAATCAATTAATTTATTATTAATAGGAGTAAAATGTAAAAGCGGAACAAATTGTAGATGTACTACCAAGCACGCTGTGTCCTGCTGAGGTCTCTGAAAGACTCTTGAGATAAAAACGTAGATTCTTCAGCTCTGAAAGGTCGAATATGCTAAATTGTGATTCCAAAAGGATGGAATCTTTTCTGTCTTCTATGGTCTTTTAGCATTCTTTTTTGTCTTCTGCTTTCTGCACTGCTGGATTTTAGCATCCATGAGTCGTGTGATCCTTCTAGCATCAATAGGTTTTTTCTTCTAATTTCTAGCATCTCTGCCAAAAGAGACCCCTGGTTAGACTTTCTGCATTTCGATGTGCTGGTGGTGGTAGTGGTGGTAGCAATGATGTCTGGGTTGACACCTGCCGTTGAGTTTATAGACGGAATTTTTCTGCTGCCTTTTTTTGAAAAACCACACAGCCAGGACAGCTGCAACCAGTAACAAGCAGAGAAGAACCACGATTACTGCTATAATAGCACCTTTACTGGACTTGGGACAATCCTCTCCCTCACACGGCTCAGAAGTGGGGGCAGGCTTTTCTCCAAGACCCTGGGTGAGGTTTTCTTGCTCAGCTGATTCCTGGGGCGACGCGTCAGTGATGATATCGGGGGCTGGTGCAGTGGTTGCTACTTGTGGCGGGTAGGCGGTTGTTTCTTTTGGTTCTCCATAGGGAGTGTGATCAGAGGGGCTCACCACCACAGAGGTTTCTGACATGGATGTTTTTAAGCTGGTTATGTCAAACAGCACCGTTGTACCGGGCTCCTGAGTCACAGTTTCCAGAGATGTTGTTGGGTGGTCCCACGCGGCATCATCGTAACCTCTGCTCGCGCTCAAGTTCTCCAGCCCGCTCACCGAGGTAAGTGGTACGGGTGTCTCCTTGGCCCCTTCATCATCTGTCCTCGTTGTTGCTGCCACAATCTGTGTTAAACCTTCCTCAGGAGCTGGGCCCCCGTTGCCCGATTTTCTGACTTCAACGTGATTCGGTTGGTCAGTCGTGAGGACGACGTCATCTTCTGTTCCCATCGAACCATCAACTTTATCCCCCTCCTCTTCATCATCCTCTACCACTTCTTGCGTCACTGGATAGCCATCTAACCATGACTCGTCAGTAATGGCAACTGCATCTATCTCTGCCTTTGTGTCATTAGTTGTGAGAACGGGTCCAATGGGGAAATCTTCACTGTCATAGAACATTTTGGCACCAGGTTCGTCATAGCCTGTCTTCACTCCAATGTGGTTATCACCTTCAGAAAACTGGGCTTTAGTGGATTCATCTGTCTCTTTCTCCGATTCAGGCTCGCTGAAAGCCTCTGATGGAAACCAAAACAAGTTCTTTTGGCTTAGGAGGGACACCGGGGACTCAGTTGGTGCCCTGCTTCCTTTTTCAGAAGTGTCTGTGGCCTGAGTAACACCTTTGGGACTTCCAGTTCTTCCTTCCTCTGAACTCTTACCGAAGGAAAGCTGTTCTTGCTCCTGCTCCGTTTCCTCTTTGCCATTAACATGTTCATTCTCAACAATAGGTATCGATCTGTCATCAGGAAAGTTATCTTCATAGTCAATGTGTGCCTCAGTTTCATCTAGAAACATTAAAAAAACCAACACAAAAGCCAACATTTAATTTCTCCAGAAAAGCAAGGGGCTCATTTGTCACAAGACACCAAGAAGAAAGGTGCAATGAAGAGTGACTTCTAGATGATATTTTCCATTCAGTGTTACTATTTTTTTGAAAAGGGGATGGTCCACCATAAACTGATAGTCAATATCGAGTTAAAAAAAAAAACAGGATAGGTGTCAGTGCTAACTGCTAATATCTTATCTTTCCAGATGTAAAAATGTATATAAATAACTTGCTGTCTGCAGTTAGAGGAGTTCCTTCAAGTCGTCCTTCCTGCTTATTGTTTTCTCAAAGCTTTGCTCTCCCCAACATGACTCTTTTTGCCAGACTTGAGGAAAAATGTTCATCATACTCAAGCAAGAAATGGGCGCGGAGAGGAATGTATAGCAAAAAGTAATCGATTACTAATTGGACTTTCAAAAGAAAACCCACCAAAACTAGAAATTTTATGGTAACTTCATGCCTTTTGAGCCAGCTGATTTTAAAGTATTCTATTCAGAACCTTATGTTCAATTTTTTTGTCATTATACTGTTTTTCTTCAATGACATCCGTGTTGCAGTGATGCGACACCTGGGGCTGGGTGAGCTGAATGGTATTTCTCATTCCACGAGAGCTCCTCAGAGCTGCCCAAGAAGACCCCTCACCCAAGCTGACACTGAGTTCTGCTCATCCTCCTCTGAAGAAAGCAAGATGCACACATGACCGCAAGGATAGAAAACTCTGCCTCCAACACTTAAGGGCTAACGCCTCGGTATCAACGTAATATCATCTGGAACCAACTCTCAGACTTCCAATTTTAAGAAACTAAATGTTACCAGAAAGAAAAGAGAAAAAAAACCCACCCAAAACCAAACCAGAAAAAAAATAACTGAGTGCAACAAAGGGGCAGATTCATCACAAAGATTTAGTTTGATTTAGAAATACTCCCCATGCCTCACCAGACCCACTACTCATAGCAAAATAGGCTCGAGTCAAAGCCTGAAACTAAATGTTTGAATTTTAATGAAATAATGCATTGTAATTTATATTTCTTCCACTCTTCTAAAACCTTAGCTCAATGAAAATTTTTCCAAACTAGACAGGGCGGTTGATTTTCAGCTCACACACGTTTTACTCCATAGAAAGTTGATGTAATTGCCGAGATTTATGCTGGCATTAAAAGTCCTAGAAAATAGTGCCTTGGGATATGGAAAATAAAACAAACTGAATCATAGTGAGAATTTTTCTTTTTAAGAGAGTGTTTAGTCTTTCATGGAGACAGTGAAGCAATAGACCTGGCATGACATGGGAAACAAGAAATTAATAGGAGAAGCTGCATTACAAATCCATGCATTCATAAAGCCTTATCTTTTTTTTTGCCTTTTTACATTCAACTAACTTTGAATCACATTTTCATCTGGGGCCCACCTCCATTTCCGAATGAGTCACATTCTCCTTGGAGACTGCTCCCCAGACTTCTGGCAGAGCCATATTTGGTCTACTCTTCAGAAAGATTAGAAATATCGTCAAACCAGTCTGACCAAAACCACTTAGTGGTGATACAGCTCACACCAGCTTACTCTGTGCCAGAAGAGCTTAAGCCAGGTGCCAGAACAGAATGAGGATTAGCAAAGGGTATTTTTCTTGGAATAGCAGCCGGGTCTACCATAAGCCAGAGCAGTTGTGCTGAGGAAACTGAAAGGTGCAACACAGCCTGCGGAGAGTTGATACCACTGGGTGTTCCCAGCAGGTCCTCTCCTCTCACAGCAAGGCCATAGGGTGAAACCTGCACATGGTACAACAGCAACAACAACAGACCCCTCTCCCTCCCCGTCCTGGTGTCCTCATCTGCTTGTGTAATCCTCCAGATCCTCTCTGTCCTCTCCAAAGCAAGAAAATACTTCCCTCTGGTGCAAAGACGAATTAACAGACAGGGGAATCCAGCTCTCAGAGTGGAAAGCTTCCTGGTAGGACTCTCAGGTTTTCTAATTCATCCTAAAATCTTTTACAACAGTCTTTCAGACTTTTGTTGATGACCAGAGGGTACCTCTGAATACCAAAGCACTTTAGCAACGTAGTTATGAAGCTCTGTGTGGCACTGGCCAACGCTATAGAGCACTTAGAAGAGCCACCAAGTGCTCGTCTCACTTTGTCCCTTGTCTTGCTTCCACTGAAGAATTTTTCTCCCTGGCACTGCCTTTGCATGGAAACATCCTGTGGGCACTCACCATTTACCAGCTGTGGTGGTCATGGTTTTTCTTTTTTGAGATGAACCATCGTACCAGTCTGTCTTCACCTCTACGTGCCCTCCACCTCTATTTTTGCCACTGGTTTTGCAGACTACAGTAATCCAGCTGAGGATGAAACATTGATTTTTGTGTTGTGGTGTTCTAGTGCACGCACACGCACCCATGAACAAAAATTACAGTCATTTGCTTGTGCAAAGACCTATTCCTTGGTTAGCAATGGGAACAGGGAGTTAGTATTCAGCTTATTGACCAGTATGGATCATTGATGAATGCTTAACGACTGCGGCAATACGCTGTCTATAGAATTTGAAGCTCTTTCCCTTCAGTGCCTCTCCTGCTGTGCACTTTCAGCCCTTGAGAAGAAAGACCTACGGAGGCACATCAGGAAGGAGCATGTGCTCCTTGGAAAATAAGAGTCCTCAGTCTATCAGAACGTATTAAGGGTTTATTGAACCATCAATCAAGTCTCCATCAAACCTGCTGTCTTTGGGCCTGATCCTGCATGTATAGAAATGAATCGGCGCTTTCTTAATGCTCAGCTGGGGGAAGAAAAAGCCCATTGTGGCCTAAAGAGAGCCTGAGATTGGAGCTCATTATGTGCTGCTCGTCACCGCATAAGGGAGTCTTGTTCCTTCTGACAATCAGATTGTGGCCCAAGCTGTAAAGCTGCCATAACGTATTTTCATATGCAATCTCCCGTATTTGTATAGTTTATAGCAAAGACTATCAACATAACTAATGTTAGCTTACGGGGTGCCAGAATGAAAGCAACTATTGAGCTCTCGAACCATCAAAGGCAACACAGACCCCCTCGCTCTGAAGCTTTGATTTATATGATCCTGAATTGACTTACACAGCAATAATACTCTATTCTTTCTTCTGGGCCTCAGACCTTCGAATGGGGCTTGGGCTTGGTATTTAGGGAGTTTGTGTTACCATGACAATCTTTTAAAAGTCAGCCGTGAGCTTGATTTTCCAGGAACAGATTGCACAACTTTTGCACTTCTTTTTGCTCACCTCCTCAGCACTTCCTTGAGCTTCCTGGCTCTCTGAATTTGAGTCTCAGCACCAAAGAGCAACAACCAAAGCAGCTTCAGCTCCACCTCTTATCCAAACAGTTGTAAGCTTTAAAAAGCATTTTTAAAACAGCTAGCAACTGATTTAAAAGGGGTTGCATCTTTCTTCTGATCCAGGCAGGTCTAGTTTTAAGAAGAGCCAGCACTGAAATTAATTAGTCCAAGACCAAAAACTTGCTATATTTGGTCATTGTTACATCTTCCCCTGCCCTACTCTGGCAGACTGAAGGATCAGTGAGTTTTGATTTGCTGTCTGAGGGATTACTGAGGCTGAAATGAACATTTTACAGCAACAGATGCTGAAATGGCATACTACCAAAGATGCGAAGCTCAATTAAAACGTAAAATCCTTTTAATTTAGCCTTGTCCTTTCTGGGATGCATCCAGTCCTAAACAGCTTTCATCTCCTTCAACTTTTGATCCTAATGTGAAAACAGTGACCAAACACGGACAGGCAAAAAGTAAGAGCCTGGTTTTCCACACTTTAGGATCAGTTTAATTTTTCTTCTAGATAGCATATTGGCATCCGAGCTCTATTTTGAGTGTTGCTATTTTGGACAATCATAAAGTGCACTGCATATTTTGTGGATGTATTTTTGGAGCACAGGAAATCGAAACTTGATCCTATATAGACCATCACCATAAACATTTCTACTGCATAAAAACATCTTTATTCTAAGCAACTCAAACTAGTTACAGCAGACATTAACAAGCTGACATCTGTCTGTAAGGGAAAAGGGCACGTAGACCAATTTGTCTGAGATCACTCAGATTTGTGAACCACAGCACCTCAGAGAATTACCCATTTTACTTGGATCAAGCACACGAACTCACTTCTCTCAAATCAGCCAGAGCACACTAGGCAGAATTTGGGTTGCCTTTTGTCTTTTACAACAGCTACAAGAGGGAGAATGATTTTTATTCTAGCAGAATAAATAAATAACCCATCATAATTTTTTAAGCTAATTTGATTTGGCAGAATCAGTTCATGCCCAATCGATACTTTACATTAATCTAACCCAACCACTCGGTGACAGGCCTGAAAAGAGAACCAAAGTTTGTCATAACAATTATTTGGACAGGCCATGAACATGTTTTGTTGCTTATTTTATTTGTCTGTCACAACTCTCCTTTTGTACTGTCAAGGAAGAAAAAAACCAAAAAAAAAGGCATTCCTATATGAGATCAGAAGCCATTGAAAAATATAGGAACAGCATTAAATGATGCTGGTTAGTCATGTTTACATACCACCTGAATGTGAATCAATAGTAGTCTTGAAGAGTCAGAAAACAATATTTGGAGTAATGAGAGCAGTTAAATCAGGCAAAAAGACTGGGAGCTGTAGGTGGGGCTTTCAGAGGAGTTCAGAGTCAGCTAAATCCTCCTTATGCTGAAATCACAAGTTCGGTCCTCACTGTGGAAAAGTTAGACCAGCTCTGAATGCACCAAATATCCGAGTGTTGGCCCTGGAGAGGTTTCTTAGATGTGCAGAAGATAACAGCCTCTCCTGCCACCAGCTTATAGTTGAAAAAGACCAAAGCAGTCAAGGGAAGAGGCTAAATACATGACATTCTCCTTAGCCAGTTTTAGCACAGAGCTGTGACGTGATTTCCCAGCCAACTCATCTCTCTTCTCTTTGAGGAACCAAACTCTCCAGGACACAGCCTAATGCAATGCAGCCCTGACCCCCGTCACTGAAATGCTGCTGTTAATGCTCCTAATATTGAACCTATGGTTCATTTTGGGGAGGAAAACACCAAATGTCATTTAGCAACAGTCGCTCTAGTCTCTGTGCCTGCAGGACAGCCACAGTGTGGTATCTCTACAGCTGCTTTCTGACCTTACAACAATGCCAATCTTCAGGATATAATTTGTGAAACAAATGTGTTCTCTCCACAGAAGCAGAAAAAATAATAAACTGCAAAAAAATTATGTATTTCCCTGTTCTCTGCTTAAGGTTGCTTTGTTGGGTTGAATATCCCTGTGTTTTCAGCTAGAACACAGCGTCTTTTCATGATGAGAAATTGCAGGAAACACTAACCATACAGAACCACTTTTTTTCTTAAAAAGCATCTTGATTAAAAATTACAGTCCGTTACCTGGTGTGCGCAATGTACATTAAATGTACATTAGTTTCCTAATTTCCAACCCACTTTACCGTATCCAGAATCCACTTACTATAACACCAAGATGATTTTGTTCAGTTTTGCCCATGGCCAAGTTTTGCCAGGTATTTTGGATTATATGTGTATTGATGCATAATATATTTTTGTCAGTTAATTTGCAAATTCGCCAACTCTATGGGTGTACACTTACACCCTGGGTGCCAGAACGGGCCGTGTCTCTCTAACTGGATCCAAACAGAAAGGAAATACGACCATAAAGCTACTTCAAAGAACATTTAAATGCTATATTTAGACACTGCTACGATGCTAGTTCTTTGACTCCCATTTGCTCTGGGTGAGCAACTGGGAATGTAAAGCTGGGCATTATAATGTGGCAGTTACCAAGGAGGACATGTGCAAACCTCAGAAAGCTTTATGAAGGTGGACAAACATTATCACTTGATTATGGATGAGGTGGAGTAAGCAGCAGAGAGCAGTCCAGTGACTTGCTCCTGGTCCCAGAGACAGTGCAAGGTGTAGGAATGGGTCTCATATCTTTCACTCCTCTGACTGGAGTTTTCTCCCCGGGGTCTAGTTGTGCTTGTGTCAGTCCATCGGGGCCGCTCCACATTTCCAGACGCAGAACAAGGGAACTGTATCATCTTACAAGCATCTAAACATAGCACTTCAACGTTCATTGAAGTGGCTTCAATGACCATCTTTCCTCTGATGTGAGCCAGTTGGGACAGAAATGGCCCCCTCTGCCAACAGGGGTACAAATTCTCCATTAAGTCCCATGATTAACCTTCACGACAGGGAAGTTACTCTCTTGCCTCAAAGCACTTAAAAAGTAGGGCATGTGTGCTGGCTTCTGGAGTACTTAATTAATAATTATTCCTCTCTCTCCTAGGACCCCAAAATATCTGTAAAATGTAAATCAGGTTTCTTTTAATTACATTCCTTTTTGTTGTTGTTGTTGTTCTTTTTCACTGAATTCTTCATTTTTTAAAAAACAATGAACCCTAGTATCACACATTTCAGTCTTCCTGTAAAGCCTTCTTTCTCAAAGAATTGTCATCAGGAGGATTGAATATATAATTATTAATTGAACACGTGTTGTATTTTTTATCGTAGGTCCTTAAAGTGTTTGAAAAACATTAATCAAAGGAAGCCCCTCAGCATGAAGTCCACATTTAAATAATTTTAAAAATCATAATTCACAATATTACATCTGCTCCCAAGTTCCAGTGTTGATGTTTGTGATTTTACAGCCACACTTTCCTATTTCTTTTAAAAATATTTTTCTCTCCCCTGCGGCTGTGTGAAAGGCTCAGGCAAAACAGGGGAAATAGACTATTTATCCAGGGAAAACAGTGAAACACACACACAACTTAAGCGGCCTGATTCTTTCCCTTCCTTACTTTGGTGTAATACATTTTTATTTCTATGTGTGATAAAGTCAGCATTTTCACTAAGCTCAGTGAAGGAAAAAGAACTATCAGTTTGGTGCAGATCATGGCAGATTCAGACCCGCTGGGTTATCAGATGCAGATACTCTTTTTTCCTTCTCTCCCTCCACACTCCTCCTCCACTCCCTGCAGTATTCACTTAATTATCTGAACTGCTGTTTGTAAAAACAGTTCTGGAAGCTGAACTATTTCACAAAGATGTTGTATTTAGGTGTTTTTTTTTTTTTAATTGTGTGTGTGTCCATACTATATGAATAGGTTTGAATTTCTGGTTCCCTGGTGCATCGACATGACCCGTTTCTACTCAGAACGAGTTTGAC
Source organism: Calidris pugnax (assembly GCF_001431845.1). Classification (NCBI taxonomy): domain Eukaryota; kingdom Metazoa; phylum Chordata; class Aves; order Charadriiformes; family Scolopacidae; genus Calidris; species Calidris pugnax. The sequence goes on from NW_015090772.1 coordinate 841,557, forward strand.
CTTTTCTCATCATTATCCACTGCCTGGGAGTATGTATTCAGGAGTAAAAATAACTCCTTGCAACCCCCTGGGCATTAAGGAATATATAGGTTCTGAAATGGATATGGCTGTACGTTGGGTAGCTCCAGCTCAGCTACCCAACAGCTGCCCATTCCTTTGCATAAAATTTATCTGTTTTGCCACAAATATCATCCTAAAGGTGTGATATCTCTCTGAAAAAAAAAAAAAAATAGTAAGATACTCTGCTGACTGTTCTTAAATATTGGAGAAATTGTGAGCTTTACACATTGAGCAGGGTAACAGGAGAAAGAGAATGAGAAAGCAGAATTCAGATTGCATCCACATCTGAACTCATGGTACTGTTTAGCCTATGTTTAAACAAGGGGAAAGTTCAAAGTTTGATGCAGAATTTAACTGACATATAAACCTGGATTTTCTTGAGGGTTTAAATTAAGGAAATACCATTATTGTAATTTCCCAGAGCTTTTGCATTTTGTTTTTATTTTTTAACTGAAAGCCTGATTCCTTGAGTCGAGTTATTTGGTAAGAAAATTCACTTTCATTCCTTTTAATGGAGTAAATACCCGGGCAGCTGCTGTTGTGTTTGTAAACAACAATCCTGAAAGCACAGTTCAAGATAAAAATTGTATGCCTTTTTCACTGGTGCAAATTAAAAAATAATACACTTCTTTAAACTTATAATCTCACTGCTTACCTCTTCCCAAGTCATACTTCTGCCACGCTGTCACAGACTTGTGGGACATGGACAGTTCTCTTAATTTACGTAGGTCTTCAATTTTCCCAACCCACCAAAAGGAAGCAGCATTTATCACATATGTAAGGCCAGAAGTTCAAAAGCACCAAAGCAACTAGTTGTAAAGGGCTGGTAAAAGCTCAGACCAGCCAAACCAGCTTCTTACAAGCCAGTGGACAAAATCTGGGGCTTAAAAGATGGACAGATACTGTATTACCTGTATTTCATCCCTGACAAAAATCCAAGAACACCTAAAGAATGGTCAGCTCAACTCAACCCAGTAAATATAAAGAAGCAGGGGGAGTTGGATTCGGGTCTGCTGTGCCCTTGAGAGGGATTGACCCCCATCACCATGGGGCCACGGTACCACCATGGCATCATGTCCTTGTAAGGAGGACACTGTCTCCGGGAGCTCAGTGTGTAGCATCACATGAAGATGTAAGGCTGGGGGATAAAGCCATGGACAGACTCAGCATGACAATGGTAAGGAAAGATGCTATTTGCCTGCAGGCTGTGCTTAGTGCTTGCCTACAAAAAGACACTGGCTTTTCTCTATACTTGCTCTAGGCTCCCACAGGAGAGAACAAACACTAAGTTTTCCTTTCAGCAGCCTGCTCTGCAGCAACTCCGTGGCTTCATGCGCAAATAAACACAGCAGAAGACACACAAAACCTGCATTGTATACTTTATCTGGTAAACAATGTCTTTGGCTCACCAACCCTGCCGGGCACGGCTTTTGAACTACTCTGAAAAAACTAACTCTGATATTTCTTGTAATGTTTGTAGTAATCCCTTTCCTGGAGTAAACAAAGTACATTGAAAAGTTACAAACCTCATCCAGTAACAGAATGAGCACATACAAGATTGTGAACAGCTGGTTTCCAGAAAGGGACAGATGCTGATATTAAATACACAGGTGAAGGATCTTCCCAAAGTTTATTTCCCGGTAATTAAAAAGTATGTTCAATACTAAAGAAAAGCAGTATTGTGGGAAAAAGAAGGAAAATGGCAGACTGGAAGACGGGAGCTGAATGAGAACCCTGGGATAAGACTGAGTGCAGAAAAAATAAATATGGCATTAAATATTCCAATTTTTTTATTTTAAATGGCTCCTGCTACCCAGAAAGAAACTAATTATCCTCTCCTGCGGCTTACTGGAGGGATCTACCAATGGGGTTGTAAAAACCCAGCCAAGACGTTGATGCTCTAGTCATCAAGATGTTCGCTGGGACCACACATGCCCAGGAGACAGCCCTGTAAGCCTGAACCCATCTCGGTTGGGTCGATGGGAGGCTGTGAGGTCCCAGAGGGATGCTCCACGTGCTGGGTGAGCTTACCTTTGACACAGGCCTGGACCTGCCCGTACCACTCCCCGCAGCTGTCGCAGAGCAGCGTGAAGGCTGTCTCCTTGTTGCCCATGACGTACCCCTGGGCGCAGACGTACAGCAGCTCGTCCCCCATTTCAAAGCCAGTGTGGCCGTGCAGGATGGTGTGAGGGAAAGATGGTGGGTCCCCACAGGGCTTGTCTGAAAGGAAAAAAGACATGAGATTGTAGAGACCTTGCAATAGTCTTTAAATGCAGTGCTAACAGTGGTGCTAAAGGAGTTACCCCAAGGAAAAACTTACACATGTCCACAGAACTCATACATCTCATCTGCTTCACAGAATCACAGAATGCTATGGGGTTGGAAGGGACCTCTGGAGATCATTTGGTCCAACCCCCTGCCAAAGCAGGTCCACCCAGAGCAGGTCCCACAGGAACGTGTCCAGGTGGGTTTGGAATGTCTCCAGAGAAGGAGACTCCACCACCTCTCTGGGCAGCCTCTTCCAGGGCTCTGCCACCCTCACAGTGAAGAAGTTCCCCCTCATGTTTAGATGGAACTTCTTACATTCCAGTTTGTGCCCGTTCCCTCTTGTCCTGTCCCTGGGCACCACTGAAAAAAGACCGGCCCCATCCTCCTGACACCCACCCTTTAAGCATTTATAGGTGTTGATCAGGTCCCTCCTCAGTCTTCTCTTCTCCAGGCTAAAAAGCCCCAAGTCCCTCAGCCTTTCCTCCTAAGAGAGATGCTCCAGGCCCCTCCTCATCTTTGTAGCCTCTGCTGTCCCCTCTCCAGCAGTTCCCTGTCCTTCTGGAACTGGGGAGCCCAGAACTGGACCCAGTGCTACAGATGGGGCCTCTCTTTCATAACTAATTCCAGCCTGTAATTGAGAAGGTATATACTGGGCTGTAACTGTGATACAATAACTGTGATGCTATTGATGTGTAACAAAGCATCTAGAAGGGCTTGTTTCCAAAAAGTCAGCCCAGGATGTCAAGCTACAGATGTCTTCTCCGCCCACTTCTACAAAGGCCTGGGTAGGTTGGGACTGAAAAGCAGGAGCTTGGACAGAGCTATTCTTCCTAACTGCAGAAAAGCTTGTGAAATTGTTTAAGACTTGCACTTTTATGTCTACTACACTGTGGCAAGCAGGCAGAGGCCGAGCAGTGACCCAGTCCACATTCACAGAAAGAAAAGGTCCAGGTGGACACCAGTCATTTTCCAGACTACTTCTAATCTTCTAGTCCTTCTCAAAATCAAAAGTTTCTTCCCAGATACTCAATTTTCCCTTTTTTAGGATAGAGACACCCTAAAATAAATGGTGACTTGTGCTCTTCAACTTAACAACACCCAGGGGTAACATAGCTCTGCTCTCTGTGAGAATCTGAAGAGCTAAATATATCAGGATACAAAATCGAGTAGGATGTTTGATAATTTTTCTGCTGACAGCACTAGAAGCCAGGAAGCAAAAATTCCTATAAACAATAACAAAACTGACTTGAGTTTTTTGTTGCATAAAAGAAGTGCAGAGAGGAGGCAGACAGACAGCCGCCAGCACCAGTGTAAACTGAATTTTAACTCTCTTTTTCAGGTTTGAACAATCTTGCCTATTGTAAACAAGGTGGGCCAAGATCTAGCCAAATTCTAGGCATCACGGTTTCTCTTCTCTCAAAGGTCTTCCTCTCTCAGAAGTGCTCTTCAAGAGGGGTTTGCCATGTCCCCTTTTCCTCCAGATTTTTTACAGTGACTTTTGGAATAGGCATCTCTTGGTTACAGAAAAACAAAACAAACAAACAAAAAACCTATAACGCAAGAACATGACTTTACCAAGAAACCCAATGGACAAAGTGGGCAGTGTTGGTACAAGCAAACACTTCTATATCCTTTCTCAAATCTGGGATTTTTTCCAGTGATTCTGGAGCCCTTATTGACTGTGGAAGAAAAAAAAACTGTTCCACTTGCCAAAGTAACTGAAGATTCAAAACCTGCTTTTGTCCTGCTACCACACAACTGCAAATGAAAAGGCTAAAAGGTAATGGCTCAGGAGTTCTGGCAATTCTATGGCATAAGGAAAACTTAGGGCCAGGTTTGTGTTCTAGTATTGATCTCTCTTGTTGAAACAGTTTGCCTTTGTACAAAAACCTAATTCCTTAGTTGGCTAAGCAAAGTTTATGTTCCTTGGAAGCTGAAAAAGTGACATCCCAGCCCATGCTCCTAAACATGCAGAAGGAGAACCATCTTCAGAGAGCAGCCCTGCTACTTCGCTAGAGTCTACTTTTAGGAGTAGGATCTTGTGTATCAGCACAAGATCTTAAAAACAACATTTCCATTGACACCAACTCACATCCAGGGTTTTCAGTGGGCAATAGTTTTGACAGAAAACCTTTTTTCAATCTACTTTCTGCAGAAGCTCAGGCTTTCCTGCATTTGCCCCAGGGATATTCTGCAAGATCCTTGTGAGTCCCGGCTGCAGCTTTTCCCATCATCTACCCACTTCTGACCCAGGCACAGGTAAATACGTGTTTATTTAGAAATATGATGTATTTATGCTGCCCGTTGTTTACCTCCCAGTGAAATGAACATCCTACAATAAACATCCACGCTCTGTGAAAGTCCTTTCGGACCAGGCTTTTAGAATTTTTCTGATAGACCTGGCTAACCACTTCTCAACTGGGTACGCTGAAAAACATCTGCCACTAATTTAAGGGACACACTACTGAAGTCAAAGCTTTGAAGTGTATTCTCCATACTGTACACATACATATATACTGTCTAACACCTTCAGAAGTTAGTGGGAGTTATGCACACACACACTGGCAGAAAAAACAAGCTCTTGAGGCTACACAAAGCTCAGTTTATGTACAGTCATATGGAGGTTTGGCATCCGAGGAAGTGAGGAGCAGTTAGCAGCTAATGCCTTTCCTGTGAACTGGTCGGATGAATAGAGATTGATGTGGATGAAAGGGATAAAAAAAATATTTTATTGCCTCATAGGAAGGCTACAGACCCTTGCATTTCATGTACTTTATTTATGTAGCTACTTCCATCAGCACAAATGGGAGCTGTGTATCTGCTCTGAGGGCAGTATTGATCCCAAGGCTGTATGGGACAATTATATGTCAGAGGGTATTCTTATCTACAAAGCCTTGCTTCTTAATCCTGTGGCCAGAGAAAGCAGAAAAGTAACACTTGCATTAGTTAAATATGGCAAACACATTCAAAAAGCACATTATAGCCTTCCAGGAAAGAAGAAAGCTGAAATTTTACAGTAGCTTTACTGTAAAATTCAGCAACAGACATGGCAAGGGAGAATTATGAGATGCTGAAAGAGAGATCTGGCTGCTGTGTGGATAGGACAAAAAGCAGAGATTTTAAAGATGTCCATGGATGAACACTTCATGGGCAACTTTTGACTCTCTCATATGAGACTTTGTAAGGGCATGCCTTTGCTGCAGAGCATATTGAGGGCCAGCACGGGCAAGCAGAAGTGAAAGCTGATACCCTGCAAAGACATACTCAAGCTCCTACATCTGTTTTGCTCCTGTCCTCTCCTGTGTAAGATGTACAGGAATTTTCCAGGTTGCAGCACGTTACGGCTCCTCGTCCTGCTGCAGTCTCAGTTGCTATGACAATCCCTGCTCAGACTTTTGCCAAAACCGTTCTTTCTGGTACATGTGCAGAAGTGCCACTGGCACAGCAGCTCATCCAACTCAGCCACTTCTGGGGACAGGCGTCAGGTTTTTTTGTCTGCAGCCTTTTGCACCAGGAGCTGGCAAAGCATGGGCTTGTTTGGAACAACAGGCAGTGCTCAGTGCTGGCAATTCAGGCCCTTTTCTGGCTGGAAGAGAGGAGGCAGACCTGGGCCACGGAGCGTGACAGAGGGTGTGCTGGCAACAGCTTGTCATGTAGAGGAACAGTAGTGCTCTTTGTTAGGCAACCACAGGGGTTGCCTGGAGTGGTGACGCTGGTAGATGAGGACTGAGCTCTTCCAGTGCTGAACTCTCCATCTGGAGCACTGCTTTCCCCCTCATCTATCCTCCCATAAATGAGCATATTTTCTTGCTAACAAATGAGCCCAATAGATGCTTTCCAGTAGAAGAGCCTGATACTGGGGCCCCATCCAGCAGATCCCATGCCCCAGCCTGTTTGTACATGTGATCACACCTCAAACTTGAAAACTTGGAATCTGATTCTGGACGTTGTGATCACATATTGAGTTTGCCACATATTGACAGTGACGTTCCTGCCCTTAACAGGGCTCCACACATTGATAGCTGGTCTCCAGCAAGCAAGGGTGGGTTGGGTTGCCCAGCGAGACAGCACAGCACAGATATAAGGCGATGCTGAAGTGCACAGAAGATCCTCATGTCAGCAGTAATTTGGCACAGACTTTCTCCTGGAGTGAATATCACCACCAGGGTCAATAAAGAACCCAGTACACATGGGCAGAAACCAGGATGGCATCAACATCTGACAACTGAGTGGGAAAAAGTGGCACAGCAAAGATGTAAGTATTGAGCATAGACACGTTAGGGCTAGCGATGAACCTGTTTACACACCTCTTAGAGACTCAGTAACTATTTTTCACAAGGGACTGAAGGCGCCTCCTCTTAATTGAGCCAGCACATCCAGTTGTGACTGGCTTTTAGGAATTATGGCCCCTCTGAAGTGTAAATTTAACTACAAACCATGTGTGGAAAAGAGTTTGTGACAGGTGATTTCTGGCAAAGAGTTGACACAAGTCACTTTAAGAACACAGCAACCCTCCTCCCCAGTATGAATTCCTCCAGAAGCATCTTCTTGATTTAAACTACAAGCATCCCATCAGTGTCAGATGTCTTCATAAAATACTGTCTGCAGAAAGGACAGCCTAAGATCAACGCGAAAAAAACATCAACACAAAAAAGATGCAGACTTCAGCTTCCACGCCACCTGGCACAACTGGGAATCTACTGAAATCTGATTATCTACAATTACTACTTTAACTGTGTACCATCCTCTGCAAGCTGACACGAAACATCCTCCTTGACGTAAAACATCCCCTGTTACAACTGCCCGATTCAGTGGAGTTTTTCCAGAGAGACCACTGGAATTTATAGGATGTCATCTCATCGTTAAGAAATTGGAAAACGCAGCCCTTAATGCTCAGCCCTGTGAAAGATGAGGGTGGATGTTTGTTTTTCTTCTTGATTGCAGAGACACTAAAGGATATGGAATTTTTCTTTTTGGATAAAAATACTGAGCATAAACAGAGCACAAAGAACCAAAACTCAGTTGTGGCCAATATAAGTGCTGCTTGTAAGCTACTAATGTTAAATGCCAATACCTCTTTCATCAGAAAGGGCTTGTAAGAATTTATTAGTTTAAATGACATCACCAGGTAGCTGGAAATTCACTGTCAGCTATATGCAAAGCTCTGGAAAAGAAAGCTGTAGCAATGAAAAAAAAAGAAAAACTTCATATCCACAGCAAAGCACGACAAATACAAAGAAATGGTTCAAATATTACATAAAGCAAATTGCAGTTTGATTGCTCTTCTACAGCACATTTAATATAGTTGCTGTAAAGAACACGCTAATTTCTTTTTTCCTTACTGCTGAAAAAGGCAAACTGATGTATGTACATAAGCCATAAAGCTTTCATGGGTATCTGGAGCCAGCAGGCGTGTTTAACAAAGTTTGATTTGCATTTATGCTGTACGCTACTACAAGTTGCTGCCTGTTTAGTTTTTCTGTGGTGGCAGCAAATCAAAGCCTTATGGAATAGAGATCTTACTTGTTGCCTGTAAATATCAGTGGGTCACTGAAAGAAAGAACCAGCAAAACCTGGGAGCTATTAACAAAGAGATCTTTCCTTTGTTGCATTATTAAAAAATACGAGAAAGGGAACCAAGAGGACTATATATATATGAAATTAAATGTATGCAGGCTACAAAAAAATAAGACTGGTAGGAAAAATTCCAGCTTTCTGTTTTCCTTGCCCTATCTCTTTTATACTTTGAGGTATTTTCTTATGAGCTTTGATAGAGAATAAGAACACACTCTGTGGGCTAGATCTGGTTTCTGTGTGGTACTCCATTTTCAGAATAGGCAGAATCTAATATATTTTCAGGTAATTTTTGGCACTGTGGGCTAAGAGAGAAACTTTCTGATGTCAGCAGATCCTGAGCTGGTACAGAGGTGTCTTCCTGACTCTAATGGCTGCATAAAACATTTGTTTACAAGAAACTGAGAAGAGAGATTTCTCTGTACGGCGAAAACTGCAGCTACTCTCACAGCATTCATAAAACATTACAGCTACGTCTTTCCCTGTTACACATAACTCTTAGCACCAGTTCCCTGTAAAACTTAACTCTGAGTATCAAAGACTGCTGTGATTCTTCTGCGTGTAAAGAACAAAATCCATTTCAGAAACACGCAAAAAAAAAAAAAAAAGTCTCTCTCTCTTCAGGATTTTTATTTGTAAAAACCTGATGCTGTAAGCACAGCCAGAGCTCTTGCTAGCATCTGCCTGCTGCCCTGGCTCATGAGGCTTAAGCAGTTTGACTGAACTCATTCGCGTGCTAAATGTTGAGTGAAGGTTAATTATACAAAAAAAAAAAAAAAGTCTCTCTCTCTTCAGGATTTTTATTTGTAAAAACCTGATACTGTAAGCAGTAAGAGCCAGAGCTCTTGCTAGCATCTGCCTGCTGCCCTGGCTCATGAGGCTTAAGCAATTTGACTGAACTCATTCGTGTGCTAAATGTTGAGTGAAGGTTAATTATAAACCAAGGCCTAAGAAGGGAAATTCGTCATGGTTTCTACTGGAAGTTTCATGGGGGTTCGAGATGCCCTTTGCACAATCCTCAGAACTGAAAACTGAGTTGTGAAGAGTTACTATCATCAACTTAGTTATAGGAAGAAGGCTGACGCGACTCTTCTCTCTGTCTGTCCTCAACCTTTCGGTCTGTCTGAGCCTTTGGCCGCTCTCAGCCAAGTCTGGCAAAGAGGGAAAGCTGCTGCTGTGTGTCTGCTCATTTTGGTGAAATGAGTTTAAAGGAAGAAAGAGCCAAAGCCAGGCATTTTCTCCATTGGGATGGGCATAGGTGGGACTCCACTTCCACAAGCAGTGCTGGCCAGCTGATGGGCAATGCGTATGGGCAGACAAACCAGTATATCCATACCTCTAAGGCAGCTGCAGCACGTGTGGCCCCTGCCCATCTGGCCATGCCCGGGACCGAAAGGGAGCTGAGAGCACCCTGAAGGCAGGGAGATTGTGGGTAGAGGGTGAGGATAAGAAATACTGGAGAAAGAACCAGATGAATTTCATACGGGAGCTGCAGGTTATTGGTTGGATGGATATGGAAGAAATAAAAGGGCTTGTGGTTGTTGTGTAGAGGGACATTGGTCTCAGTGTAAGAAACCTGGGAACTATCACTCTCGGCAGGGCAAAACAACTTGCTTTTGGGACTTTATTTCAATGCACAGGTCTTAATGTTAATGTATTAACATATTATGATTGAAATTGTATCAATTAGAAGCAATGTGGACTTTATTTCAATGCACAGATCTTAATGTATTAATGTATAATGATTGAAATTGTATCAATTAGAAGCAATGTCCACTTTTCTAAAAGAAAAATAATACCTGTGAGGCTTCAAGTAAGAAACAATTCATTAATCATAGTTTATATGTGTAGTTATTAGCCACACATACTAAACAGCAGGACAGATTAGCTGTGCCTGAGGCTGCGATGCAGGGTCTGCTGTTGTTGCTTCTTAAGGAACATTTACTCCCCAAAACTGGAAGTGGCATCCCTGAGGTGTAAGATGTTCTTTCATCAGCCTACTGCTTTCTGCTGGCTTGGGTGTTACTACGATGTGCTACGCTTGCACGTTAAGGCTATTTCCTTTCTGGACTTTGATCTTTTCATACCAACTACAGACTGGTCTCTCTGCCTCGCAACCTCACTCAAGCCTTTCTATTCAAGCATCGACTCTGCATCCAAAATTTTTTTAGATATTTGAAGCAGAGGGGACTTCATTGTCATCCAGGAATGTTTCTGTGTGTAAGTACTATTTGGTGAGTGTATGGGCACAATCATCCCATTCTGTCACCAGGAAACTCCCTGCCTTGTACAAAATAAGCCGTTCATAAGTTTCCTCTTCATTGCAAATGATCTGAATTTCCCCATGCATTTTAACTATGCATTTTCTGAGTCCCAGGTAGTACTCCTTTCCAACAGGCATTGTCAGACTACGTTCTTATCTTCACCTTTGCTGCCCTTTTACCACGGGGCAGTAACCAAATGCAAAAGGCAAACATGGATCCTTCCCCGAGACCCAGCATCTACGTGTAAGCTCTGAGGCAGCAGGTGGGGACAGACAGGGGAGCACAAGGGCACAATGGAACAATAGTGGCCAGAGCAATGATTTCAGCATCCCACAGCTGTCCCACCCACCACAAGGTTTTTTCTCGGGGAGGGCGGGAGGGTGATGACAAAAGAGAGATTTGAAGGGAGACAATGCGAGGGTTTTGCCGATGTTTACAGGGAGCTGCTCCTATATGTGAGGCGCAGCATGGAAGAAAGCACAAAGGTGCTTGTGTGACAACATGAGCAACGGGGTGACGGAGCTGGCATCGCTCACAGCAGCACGGAGTCCGGACTTGATACCAACGAGGGTTACTTGAGAGGTTGGTGAACCAAACTCTGCAATTTTTGAACGACTGGGTGCACAGCAAATATGCATCACCTCTGCCGCATTTCCCTTCAACTATATTTTCATTCCCACTGATGCCTCTTTTTAGCAAAATGCCCCCCCTGTGTCATGAACTTATTGTTTCTCAGTAAACGCCATCTGCTTACCCCTGCTTTTCTTGGAAATGAGATGCAAAACTTCACCATGGACAACAACAATCTGTTTCAGGGAAACAAACTTCTCTACACAATCCTGTCTATCAGTAACAATTCACTTTTTGCCTTCAGAGCCCATCTTTGCTTGTGAGTTCCAGCATTCGACTATCAAAAAGTTTAAGCATCAACTTAAATGGGAAATAATTTGGCTTTCAGAATCATCCATGTTATATCAGAGTCCCTAGCAGGCTGGTCTACACATGTTAACAAAAAAACCCCCAAACAATCAAAAAATAAAATGGGGCCAATGGAGCTATTTGCATACAAATGGAGCTATTTGCAAACAAAGCTATTTGTATACTGATAGATACACGACAGCACAGTGTTTTGCAGCTGGAAGCCAGCTTTCTGAGTTACATTCATTACGGTGCTACGTGTGGGAGATGCTTCAGGTGCCAGATCTATTGTTTCCCATAAAGTATGTTCTCTGAACAACAAAATGGGTTCTTCCAGATCAGCAGTGCTCTTTGAACCTGCTAAACTGTAGCAAAGACAAAACATAATGCAATTTATTTCCTGCAACCAATGTCTTTGCAGCAGTTGGCTCACTTAGCGGGCAATTACTATAAAGATTTATTCCTTTATATTCCCTCTTTGCCTCTCAGCAGCAGAAACATGGAAGGCAAAACTATTAATGTTGCAAGACAGTGATGACTGTGCATTACTTCAATAGTATATCAGTGCTGACCTTCATCCTTTACACAAAAAGCATCATATTGGTCATTCACAAAGGGATCGGTTTCAATTTTAACATCAATGGCTTTCACGCTCTGCTGTTTGCTGCCCGTCTTTCTGCATATGATTGTCCTAAAATAAAGAAGAAGAAAAAAAAATAATCAGAAATCTTCTGGAGTTGTACATGCAGGTGAAATTTGGAGATCTTTTATCACAGTAGTCAGGTTTTAGCCTCAGCTTAACTCTTAAAGAGTTGGCACATGAAGCATTAGTGGGGGAAGATCTATGAAAAAAGCCAAGGGAGAATTAGATGTAATTAAAAAAGTGGTTTTTGTAGATCAGTTCAAGGCATAGGAAGCAATAAAGAATGTTTATCTTATTATATTCTGCAATACTTCTAAACATCAGACCAAGTCCCAGATTATTAAGGCCACATTCTGCTTTCACATTCCAGCAATACAGATTCCCACCAATGGCACCTGGATAAAAAAAATCAATAGAAAACTCAAGATTTGGTCTGAAAAGATTACAAATCATTCGCATTTTACATTAAAAGACCATTAAGGTTGCATATTTAACTGCTCAAAAGCGAACATGGACAAGCTGAGAAAATTCACCTTAATGTTTTGATAGAAACTGCTATTTTATTTTTTTTTTAACAGTAGTTCCATGCGTTTGTATAAATTCTATTTCTTCTGCTTTGGTACTCAGCAGCACCTAATCCATCCCGTTGCCTTTCACAGGCTTGAACAATGGTAATAAACTTGCATTTGGTTTTGCAACTCTGTAGATGCTGAACGTGAAGGATGGGCTTAATAATTATCTCTTCCCTCAGCTGTACTGGCTGCTTAAAACGAACAAATAGAAGACCGTTTGTTGTAGAAAACACTGATTTTACTGTTAACACTGAAGGTTACAAAAGCTGGGAAAGTGAATTCAGCCCAAATTTTTGCAGCTGGATATTAATGGTGTGGGTTTTATATTTTGTGGACAGCAGGTTTGCAGAAGCGTTGCAAGGTCAGCTATTCTGGGGAAAGCAACAAGACAAAAATGCTCTCCACAGAGGAATCCTTCCACTGGAGGAAATTCATCATCTTGCATTGTGCAATGGTTGAACTCATTTTGCCATTCGTCCCACACTCAATTTGGGAAATCATACAAATGTTGACTAACTGCCCATTCACTGAACGTGGAAAAGATCCAGTGGAAATCCAGTATTTGATCATGCACGTAAATACTATATAACAATTCATTTACACAAGTGGGCTGAATTACCATTGTACAGACAATCTTCATTCTGGCATGTGTTAGCTTTTGAGCAGTTAAATACACAACTTTAATGTTCTCTTAAGGTAAACAAACAAAAGCAACGTGAAACAAGCCATATGGTGGTGGTCACGCATACATACCAGAACGAGTTCCTACCACATTTCTGCTCTGGAAAATGACATGATGTCACCCCCTATTGAAAGCCCCTTTATGATTTCAAATCACATATGTTTCTTTTGTAAGGAAAACAGCCCTTAATTTTTTGGGGGGGATCACTTGAAAGACAGTATTGTCCACACAAGTTTAAAAACAAGTTATCTTAGATTTAATGCATTTAAAGTCCGAGTCCTCTAAGTCAGTAAGCAGGCACCTAGACAAAAATGACTTGGTGTGCCAAATTGAGTTCAGATGACTGGGAGGATCAGGCCATCCATTAGAAAATTTTCATATGTACGTATTCACATATTGTTCCCCCAGGTCTTACAAGGCCTACGTGAATGAAACAGTTATGCCTCTCTTCAAAAAGTGACTTACCAACCTTAACCTTTCCAATAATTACTCACTCACTCAGGTACCCGGATCAGTTATGCCTTGCAACACTGAGTAGACAGATACTGACCTGTCTATAAAAATTTGTGCTTCGTGCCTGTAATTGTGTACTTAAGACTTCAGACTCTTTTGAAAAAAAAAAAAAGTTTTAAAGATCGGTGCCATCATAAAAATCTGGTCTCTGAAAATAAGACCACATTTCTTTCCATGCTCAATCAAGGAATAAAGTTCCTGATATTTGGAAGCCACTTTTGAAAATCTTATCCTGAATTTCCCAATTTCTAATTCCAATGTCTAGCCAATATATTTTTCATCTGTCCAAACCACTGGAATTTCTTAATCATTTCTTCAGGAGGCTAAAGAGTTATCTGTGGGTGACACATATCCTTGGTATATTCAGGTCGTCTCCAAAAAAGGCTATCTGGCTCACATGTAAGGTTGTGTGTCTGAAGAGCAAGTTTTTCTTACTTTTTTTTCAAGTACTGTACAAAAAATTACAAGTTTGTAGTTGATAGAATATATTGATTAGTTAATTTTAAGAGCACTTCTTAGCTGTTATCCAGTGAGTCCAAACTTACAGTGGTGTATCCTGCATATAGTTTTAACATTAGACATAAAGAAAGGCTTTAAATAACATTAAGATTTTAAAAACTTATTTCTCACTTAACTATTTTCCTACATGAAGTTTAAAAATTTCTCTTCCTGTCTATTTTTTTTCCTTCCTACAACAGACCAGACCCTGGTTAATCTTCTACTTAGGACCTTAATTTGGATTTTTGTCATATTAAAATTGCTCTGATTGAAACTGCAAACATTCTAATGTAATTCTTCTGACATGAACGAAGTCATCTTGAAAGCATACAAAAAATGGAAGGGAAAAGCAAAGAAAAATCCATTTCATCTCTCCCATTCTTTCTTCTCTGTCAGTAGTTTCCTACCATGAGCTCAATCCTGCAAGATATAAACATCTTCAACACGCTGTTATTACCTCTGCTGAAAGGAGCTCAGCATTTCTCAGCAGTGGGTCTAATGATCAGACCTGGCATAGAAATACTCTCTTTGCACTCAGGAGGACTCCAGGTATGACTAAAGATATCTGACAACAGGCTCTTTTCTCTGAGTTCTTGAGGGTTGGGTACATGTTTCCCTAAATCCTAAAATGCTAGGTTTTCATCTCTAATTACAGATTAAATGCATAGGTACACGTTTGTCTCAGTTCTAAAAGGTAGGGTTTGCTGCTTTTCACTTTGTTACATCTTTATATTTGAGGGCTGAAAAATGGCTATCAACTCAGAATTCAACATATTTTAAAATTTCTTCATCAGCAGCATTGCTGTGCTGAAATAAAAGACAAAAATTTGTGCATTTTTCCTACTCTTTCCAGCACCCCACTGAGAGGTTGTGGAAATGTGCTGGCTTGTTCATTCCTTTACTATTTTGAAATGTTGCACTAAGGCATGCATCATGGTTGAGAAAATGCCACAAACTTTATACTTTTTTTTAGGGATACATCCACCTACCCAGCCATTTAGAAGAATGTAGACATGCAGGGAACTTCAATTCTATTTATTGCTACTTTCATGTAATAATTGAACTTAAATAGACTTGCTCATTACTCATCTTAGTGTACGTTGTAATCTGATGCTTAGAGCAATGTAACACATGATTTTGTACCTTGTATTTAAGAAATAGATGTAATTTTATTTTTCCTTCTATGGAGACCTCTTATGAAAGTAGACATGCTCAGAGGAAACATACTGAGTCCAGACTGCAGATCATCCATAATAATCTGCTATATTTAATACACATCTGCTTGAAACATCCATGCATCCCTGACAATTACTCTTACACAGCCATGAACTCACAATCACAGCATAAAAATCAATCAATCACACATACTATTGCTATAGAGAACATAAGTACCATATACTGTCAGTGAGGTACAAATATATTTGGGAAAGGAAGGGGTTCAGTGGTGTTGACAACAGCCCCTACTGGGAGGGTGCCTGATGCTGTCTCCTTTGGTTCCTTGACAAGCCAACCCAAAAACTACTGAGAATCTTCTCAGCCTACTGCTACCCAGCCTAGAAGGACAACCTGCTTCATGATGCCTCTTCTCCTCTCAAGTGAGAAAACAAGAGACCATGGAGACTCTGCACTATGTTAACCTCAGCTTAATTCCTGCTGTACGATACAGTTAATCTAACTAAGAACAATTAACAGTGCTTCCTCTGTACCTACGCTGAAAGAAAGATCAGAGGTTGGCCAAGCTGTTTTCCTGTGCCATGACTTGGATACTGCATTTATCATGTCCACACATGTGAAGAATATTTAATATATAGCACAATAAGGTATGAACCAGACTTCTTAGAAGCCACTTCCACTTACCCTTGTACTGGTTAAATTTTTTCTGATCTATTATGTAACCAATGAGTAATCAATGTATTTTACACTTCTCCTAATTCCTCTGTTCAAAGAAGGAAATAGCAGAAAAGCTGGCATGAATAGGATTTATTCCACAACATGTCATTATGTAATACATATTATTAAACTTATCATAATGATATACTCAGGCCATATTAATACCTGATTTTACATATTGTATATAAGCATACATAATAAAGATATATAAAATAAACTCATAATATTTATATATCAGTACAAAATTTGTTTATAGTAGCAGCCACTGCTATCCACTTCTACTTCCTAAGATAATTACAGAACAATTTTGTAATACTTGAAAATTTTTCAGGAGACCCAAGTTAAAACATATGGAGTTAACAGCTGAGTTTATATGACATAGCGTGATCCACCAGCACAGAAACCAGTAGGTGGGACTGGGATGTTTTGTAGTCACTACTTTATCTGCCAATTGATTGTAAGTTTTGCAGTCTTAGTCAATAAATTCACTGAACTGAGTCAGAATGGTCTTATGACATTTATTCATAGGAGTGTGAACTTGCCTATGAATATATTCAACTCAGAGGAACATCATCAACAATGTGTTAGCTGAGGCACTCTGAAAGTCTGGTTCATAACATGATATAACTATAACAAACCTTCCTCTCTAATTAGAAAGTTAAAAACTTCATCACTTTTCTTAGTCAAGATAAATCTTTAACATCCTGTGCTAATTTTTTTCATGGGTCAGCTTTACCACTTGTGTTTCAGTAACTAGGTGAGAGAAAAAAAAGCCAGTAGTCTGGAAGCCAAACTAGAGGATTTTTATTCTTAGTCTTTCCCTTCTGTAGTTTGGGAAACTGCAAATTATAAAGCTGGCTCTGATGAGAAATAAAATATAAATGACATGTTCACGATTACCAAAGGGAAGAAAATTTCCCTGAAAAGTCATGAAGGGGAGCACAGGTGGGCTTTGGAAAGCCCATTGACTGGGAACTATAGAGGCTAATTTTGGCTGGATGTGACCCAAAGAAAGCAGCTGCTAAGTGTGACATGAAGACATTCCAACAGCAATACTGCCACTGGAAATGTCAAAAGGAGGTCTTACTAAGGCAGAACCAATATCCTTTAGATTCTTAAAAATATACACCAAAATGCAGCCTTTTGTGCTTAAAATTGTACATATGACTACTGAAATAGTAAGGCCTCTGTTCATTAAATAAATATGGTCCATTCATGCAGATTTTCATACTGTAGCCTAGTATGAAAGATTTTATATAGCCATTTTATTATAATATTGCTATGTACATATAATTTGAGCATTCTTAGTGCATGGAGAGGAGAACCGTGTTGCTTCCTGGCCTGGACTAGTTGGGTGCTCAAAGACATGTCAAGTGTCACTAGAAGGTTGGTTTTACCCAATTTAATTTTATGGGCTCCAGTTTAATCCACGGTTTTCATAACAGATGTTATTGATTAGTTACCAAAGGGTTTAAAAAAAATACAAAAATATTTGCTGAATGCTATTGATTTACAAAGAAGCTTCATTCTCAGACAAAAGGCTTTCAGATAGGACAAAACATTACAGTGATTCTAAAAACAGGGCAAAATATGTGAAGTTCTTTTGAATATTAGAAAATCAACCTCATTAGAACTAATTGGCAAGATAAAACCCTAGCATTAGTTGCTCTTGTACATTTGCTAAGAGTAGGCATATCCTCTTTCTGTCTTCATTTTGCAAGGCTAAACAAACTGATCACCTTTAATCACTTCTGATAAGAGAGGTGCTTTCTTAGACTGATCCTAGTCGGAGTTTATCCCTCCTCAGCCCAGATGCCAAGAACTACATTGCTCTGGTTTAGGTGGTGTCTCACCAGTGCTTTGTTCAAGCCCTTCAGTACTGCCCTCTCTCTCCTGGAAGAGCTGCTGGATGTCTTTAGGAGGACTGCATTCCCTTTTTTTCCACAAGTTTTATATGAGTTATTTTATTTTACGACAGGCTCACTGCTGTCCTGTGTTCTGTGACTACACCCAGCTCTTTCTCCTGCTCTGTCTCCTCCAGCTGGACTGCTAGCTTAAGGCAGAAATTCCTATTAGACTTCATGTTACATTGCACCCCATTTCTGTTACTCCATCTCTGAAGCCAGGCTTAACTTCCTCTTCAATATTGTGATTTCCCCTTTTCTTAACAATTAGTTCTAACCTTCTGGCATTAACTAGTTTCACTAGCATACCTCTACCTTTTGCACCAAAGTTTGCTAAAGTTTTTGCTAAAGCCCTCAATGTTTATTAAAACAATCTCCCAGTAAAAATAAAATTTAAAAGTGTGAGTTCCAGCTAAAGAAATGGTTGCTCTGAGGACTGTCATGCTATAGGTTAGCAGGTGGTGTTTTGAGTGCTTGTCCTAGAAAATACATCAAAAATGTATTTTCCTTTGTATGATGCTTTTTCTGAAAAAGCACATTTTCAAAAAAAATCTTTAATTATTGGGCTGTCTCTTTTACAAGAACCGTGGCTGTCATACGTTGCCCATGCTGTCTTCCCAGTTTGTGCCAATGCTAAAGCCCTCAATGTTTATTAAAACAATCTCCCAGTAAAAATAAAATTTAAAAGTGTGAGTTCCAGCTAAAGAAATGGTTGCTCTGAGGACTGTCATGCTATAGGTTAGCAGGTGGTGTTTTGAGTGCTTGTCCTAGAAAATACATCAAAAATGTATTTTCCTTTGTATGATGCTTTTTCTGAAAAAGCACATTTTCAAAAAAAATCTTTAATTATTGGGCTGTCTCTTTTACAAGAACCGTGGCTGTCATACGTTGCCCATGCTGTCTTCCCAGTTTGTGCCAAGAAAAGATTCACATCTCCCCCAAAGCTGATGCCCAGTGGCTCATGTCCACATTGCTCAGTGATACCATTCCTTGGAGTAAACGGGACACATCCATACATTAAATTCAAGTCTCTTGACTGAGCTTCATGTAGAAATCCCTATTTCTGAAGCACAATTACTTTGTTTTTTCTCTGTATGAGACTTTCTGAGATGATTGACAAGAAACAGCGAGAAGACAAAGTCACCTTCTAGCAGAGCGTGACACCAGCTGTGGGACTGGAGTTTGTGACATTAAGGCATTTCAGAGGGCAAGACCTCCTCAGGCAGTTTCATAAGCAATTTTAGCATTTCGAATTGGACCATGTCCTGTTAGCTATGTCTGGATTATGCTCTTGAAGGAAATTAATTGACCTGCTTCATACACATGTCTGGGAGTGAATTTGTATGCATTATCATCAGGCAACAGAGCACAGCCTTGAAATAAAACACAGAGCTTGCCAAACTCACATATCATTAGGACTGCTTCTGTACAAATAAGCAAAGGGGCCTGTTATAGCATGTACACCTGGATTGATTTCATGGGGCCCACAAGTCCAAGGGTTTACACACACAGATGAGAGGACTGGCAAGGGTTAGCAACTGACCCTTATTTAATTCCTTGGATATTGCTTTTCTTTCCCAAGAAAAGTGCTATTATAACCGTGGTGCTGGGCAAGTCCCATGCAGTAGGCAGAAAAAGAAGTAGGTAGTCTTGTGAAATGTCATTTCTGAGTCTTATTATTACATTTCCCACTGGTGTCATCTGCAGTGAGGGCCCTGTTGTGTTTGAGACTGTAGAAGCATTCAATAGGAGTCAGTGCAAAACCCGAAGAGCTAACAAAAGGAAGAAAAAATAGAGATGAAGTAATTTTCCTAGCAGCAAACATCTGGTCTGTGGTCAGCCAAGAAAAGAACCCCAGTCTTCTGACTCCCACAGCAAGGCTTATTCTAGCTGACTGTGCTTGCTCACTCCAGAGTTATCCCCTCTGAGAAATCCTCCAGGGAACGGGTAGGAACCAGCCCAGGGCAATTTCATGCAAAGGAACAGGTTGACACCCTGCAGAAGCTCTGTTATAGAATGGAAAGTCTATGCAGAGCTTCAAAGCCATTATAGAAGGGGCTTATGGCTTCATTCTTTTGCAGACAAATAAGGAACAGGACAGAGAATAGCACAGTCCTAGAAAAGTGAAGGAAATGAGTAAATTTGCTATGAATATCTAAATACAAGCATTGAGGACATTTATGATTTCTAAAACCAATAGCTGCTTTCTAATATTCTGTGCAAAATTAGCAGGGCTGATCCCAAGAAAAATTGTGTCACGTTCATTTTCCAAATTTAAAAAAAAAATACAGACATGAAAATAAGACCCTACAGGACATGCTGCCAGTGCTGGAGGACTTGCCACAGGGTTTTCCAGTATGACATTTGAATTCAAAAGATAGAAGTGAGAGCCCTTCAAAGGAGTCTGCCACCTTTTTTTCATTTATATTCTGGCAGGTCGTTTGCTGGTTTTACTGACTCACTTGTCTGACATGCAAATAAGTCGTATGAGTGTCATTTTAGTATAAATAGCTATTAGGGTTCATCTGAGGAACGAGACCTGCCTAATGCCATTTCATTTCCTGAAATGTAACAATGTGTAATGTTCTACAATTTACACATTTCAGGGCTGACTTTCAAACTGTTTACTCCTGGGCTGCTGGGAGAAGTTCCCCCTTACCCTCTTACCCCTGCCTAGTTGTCAGTGGCTCTTCTCTAAAAGTTTCCAAGCCCTTGGACCTGCCAGCGACAGCCCTGAACTCTGAATTGGTTTGGTTAGAACAACCGAAAGTGGAAGACAAAAACATCCCCTTTTGTCTGTGAGAGGTTCTGTTTGGGGCTGCCCAAGCCACAATACCACCAAGTTTATCGTCTCTTTGGATTTGCTGACAGGGAACTGTTTGTTTAAGCAATTTCCATCCTGCATCAGTTGAAGTGAATCATATCTGGTGAGACCTGCTGCTGGGGCTGGCTCAGTTTGCAGGGACTGCAGTGGTTCAGAGAATGCCAAGTGAGCACCAGCAGACTGGTGTCTTCCACCAGCATCACTCTGCAGAACGATGGCTTTTAACAACCTAACTAGCAGCTGGTTGCCCACCCCGTTCAAACCTGGTAGGATCCAACAGAGATAATAATGTCTCATTATAATCTCAAAATTTTTGTGTGCTTACATATGGATCCATACTAACATACAGGTCATCAGAAATCTGACAACCACCCAAACTGAGCCAGTTCTTCAGACTGCGTTCTCCTCTTTGCCCACATAAGAGGTATGGCCCAGAGAGCAGGCAGTACCAACACACTGACTCAGAGATGTGCCTCAGTTGTAACAGAAAAAACTCCTGCAAGTTTCCACGCCCTGATTTGGCTGTAAAAGTAATGACACAACAGCCAACAGTGATGTATATATTTACTAGGAGTGGAATGGTTCACTAATTATTCACTAAGACCATAAAGTAACCATCAGAAGCGAACAAATCGCAGACTTGTGTAAAACCTGGAAAACTGATCTACAGGTGAAAATGTCCTTATATCTCTGCTAAAGCTCCTGTTCAGTTTTAAATCTATGTGGTAGAAGGAGGACTGAAGTGTGTCCAAAAATCTGCTATAATGACTTCACTCATGTTGTTTGTTTGTGTTTACTTCTCCTGCCAATGTCTAATCCATTTTTCCTCAGGGGAAAGATTGGGAAACTTTCCAGGCATCAAATAAATAAAACAAACTGCATTCTTCCTGAAATCAGGAACTTCTTTTATCATATTCCCTTCTATTCACCTCCTTTCTGATGTACACGGTCCAAGAGAATATGGGAGGACACTAGACTAAAGCTCTGTGATGTGCACTGGACACCAGTTGGCTGCTGGGAGGAATCCAAGGTTTCAGATCCAACCTGTAACATCCTGAATGGTTTTGGACCCGCCAAACCCGGGGAGGCCACAGGTACAATAGTCTCAGAGAACAAAGCATCAAATTCCAGCACTGAGGAACTATTCTCTCTGGTGAAGCTCTCAAGTGAAGATCTGATGTGGTGACTGCACTGCAATGGCATGCTGATGGGCTCCTGCAATGTCCTTTCTGACAAACAGTTTAGAGACTTCCATATTATGGACAGGTTTACTGGAGGAATGGAGTATGGAAAGTTGGGAGGGATGAAAAATCTTCCTTTCCTTCCCATCGGTAGATGATGCATACATTCTCACATCATCGTGGTGTGATGTGTACAATACTATCACCGCATCCAATTTTGATATTGAAGATACTCAGGGATAGATCCACAACCACTCTATTAACACCTGTAGGTCCAGCGCCTGCAGTAGCTAACTGGGGATCTCTCAGGACTAACTGGTGGTCTTGCTTACGTTTTAAAAAGGACTGTTAATCCTCCTACCCCTCAGCAGCACTCCTTACTTTGATAATATCGAGGCTGTACAGAAGAACCCATACAACAACTTTGCCATGCACTGCTTAGAGATAGATGCAGTTTTCCTGACTCTCTGGCCTGCAGGACATCTCAGCAACTGGCTTAGGAAAAAAGTATTTAGAGTTTAGATCACTGTCTTACATCCTGAGAGATTTCTGGATTATTTTTTTTAAGGACCAAAAGTACATACAAATAAACTTTCAAACACTTTTTTCACCTGGAAAAAAAAAAACAAAACAGTGGAACTAGATGCTTTTGCTTGAATTTGTTTAAATATTACCTTTCATTAGCAGTAGCAATTTTCTGTCCTTTGGAATTTGTATTTAAACATTAAAAATACAAAAAAAAAACCCAAACCAATGCTTGCTTAAATACCTGATAACTGTCACACAAAACAATAATATACTAAAGTTTGGGAAATAGAAACAGTATCTTGATCAAACCAAACTTTATCACCATTGAGCATTGACAATAAATTAGATATTACCCTCTAATTCATGAGAACTTTGTAAAGCACCTCAAGAGAATGAAAATACATATTAGTCTAAGGCTGCAGCTGGTAAGCCTGATATAGGAAAGATTGAAGAGAGAAAGAACTTCAGGTCTACTCATGCTCCTTCTAGGCAATTCCCGTATGGTCTCAGCTTCAGTGACATGAGACTTTTATGTCAACCCTCAGCTCCTCCATCTTGTTTTTCCTAAATTGAATTTTCTTTTATGTAGTCTCTTTGTCAAATAGGAAGCCTCTCTACCTGTACCCGAGGCATGCTGTGAAGACTTTCATATTGGACAAGACTGGGAAGTTGGGATGTAGGTGTTTGGCCCAGTGCAGTGCCCTATAGCTAGACCTGTGCAAGACTGGATTGAGCCTGAGTTAGCTGGAGCTTGGGAACCCTTCATCAGCCACAGCAGAGTGGCATGGTGACAGGGCTCTGCTGCTTCTGGCACACAGCTAGACCTCTGTGGACACATGTCCTCAAAATATGAAATTTCACTGAAAGACATCGGGGCTTCTGGAGTATTTATGAAGGCTGACTTAGCTTCCTGAAACTACGATCAACAGAGGGAAGTAGTTTTCACCACAGGGCACTTCCTGCTTTGAACTGGCCTCTATGGAGGCAATGATGCCTCCTGGAGAGGCTGTGACAGGCCACTACATCTTGCAACACTATCTGTAATGCGAGGCCAAGCTCAGCCTAGTGCCATGTGGAGTCACTTGAGCTACCTCAAATAACACAATTCAGCACATGGAGTGACAGTATCAGCTCCCTGCTGAACTTTCTCAGCAAGCTCTCTACCACTTTTGCATCACCATAGCTCAGTACATCTGAAGTCATACCTATTTGAACATGCCTATCGTCAATTTAGACACATGTAAATAATACCTGAGACAGACTTATGGTTTCCATGAGAAGCTCAGTTTGCTGAGGTTCTAACAGAGCCAGCAGGAGCACTGATACTCCAGCCCTGTGTCCTCAGCCTGCAAGCTCCTTTAAGTCTCAGCACCCTGCTATAGGCCAGGTGGAAAGGAATCACAACAACTTAACTCACAAGGAAAGAAGAAGAGGATAACTACTTCAGATCCATGAAATATGTGATCTGAGACAGATAAATATTTGTGTCCCTGCAATATTCACTGTAGAAAATGCTCTGTGTGGAGGGAGTGGTATATCTAGCTTTATGCGGCCATTTTTTTCCAGTAATATTCTTAGTCAAAGAAGAAAACTCGTGTGACAACTGTCATTCATACTTCTCAGGAGGGATTATGCTGTTGTCCTTACCCGGTGGAGCCACCAGCGAGCCATCCCATGGTGCAGCCAGCGAAAGAACAGTCCAGAACAGCCCTTTTCAGTTCTTCAGCAGTTGCTAAGCGAGCACTCAGGTCAACACAAGCTTTCTCAGCTTCAGCTAAATCCAGACCCTGAGAGTTGTTCTTGGACTCAAGTGCAAACACTTTCCCTGCAGCACCAAGAAAGGACATGTCACTCGTCATGGTATTGTACTCGATACGTATTCAACAAAAAGATTGCAAATTATCACCAAATAAATGCTTCTTGCTTTTACTAAGTTCATTTTAATGAGCAACCTACTTCTTGGAATGAGAAATTTCATCAACGCTGTAAATATCTTTGTCTTAGCTTTTCTTCTCATTTTGTTCATCAACAGAAAAGCAATTATGGCTAAGCCCCTATTCATTCCCAGAATAGGGGCTCATTCCAGAAGCTCATCTTGCCTCTCTAGGTCTGTGCTTAAGATCTGGAGAGAGAAAGCATGACACTCCCTCACATGTACATATAGAGTCAGTCAGAACATCTCCTGTAGGCTACAGCGCTGGAATTCGTTACCAAAGCATATTACAATTACATTTATAAGAACTTCATCTATAAAGTAAGCACAAATCTAAAAGCCAGCATCACAAGGCACTCTTCCACATCAGAAATAGATTCATATTTATTCTCTAAAAGAAAAATAATGCAATTCGATGACAACTTGTGCTAAATGCTGCTGCAAAGCCACTTTGTTTTCATATCTATCTGGAAAGACAAATTTTTTTTCTTAATGGAAGACTTTTTTGAATGAGCATGAGAACATATTTAGCATAAGAATTTCTTGTGTAATTTTTATTTTCAGTTCAGTTTATTTTACTTTAATTTATCTAACACTGAGAAAGCTGTAAGGGTAGAAGTTAGAGGTTTTGGCAACTGGGAACAGGGCAGTTGGGGTTTTGGCAATAAAGCTTGAGAAGTTCTTGGGTTCTGGAATAAACACATTAGCTGGATGCCTCCAGAAAGAGAAATAAACGATGAGACAGTTTACAGTGCTGACATGTAAATTGCCATAAGTATCTTATTTCTGAAGATAACATCCTTCAGAATATCTTCTAAGTTTCAAAGGTACAGATTTAGGTTGCTTGCAGGTGCAGGAAGACGATTTCTAAGCATTGTCAATTCAGTAAATGCCTGGAAACACTTATTATGTGTTATTTCAAAAATAGATCAGGGGCAGTGCTTATATAAGCACAGAGCTTCCAGCACAGACCGAGTGTTCCCTATGTAGCTAACTTCACACTCACAGGATATATTGGCCAACATCAGGACTCCTTCAGGCTGATTCAGACTGATTCTGTACCAAGAAACAGCCCTACCACATAGTATTTCAACAAATGGATAAATCTGAATCTAATCCTGAATACGGGGAATATGAATATGGTAAGTCTATCCCTCACAGCTCTCTGTTCTCACCTGTCCACAGCTTAACCCACAGTCCCTACAGCAAAAAATGCAAAGCTTCTTTCAAGTAAATACATCACCATTTGTGTTTACATTAGCTAATGAATGCAGATGGGTCCTGATGAAGATTCCTACTTTGGTGAGAATTCTACCCGTGGCAGATAGCAAAGGAAATAAGGAGGACAAGCAGTAACGAGCAAGAACAAGAATTCAGTGTATCCAGACTGATTTTCTCACTCAGTTAACAGTAGTTGATCAAGGACTGCAACCCAGAAGCACAGATCAGTGTCCTAACTGCTAGACTACATTGTCTTTTGCTTCTCAACTGTAATCAGTACCATAAATTGTAATTAGAACAGGGCAGTTTACAAAAAGCAATGAAAAAAGCAAGCCTCTACATCCTGGGTACCAAAACCTCAGGATTCTTTACAAAATGTCCCAAATAATGCACATGATTCTAACATAGGCTGTTGTTTCTAATGCCATGAATAGACATAGAAAAGTTTGCGTGGGGTAGGGAGAAAGAAAATAAAAACAGAAGGATGATGGTTTTAAACAACGATTCCTAAATTGCAGAGCAACTTTCACTAGTAAAGATGAGCAGGAATTAAAAGTAATGCTTTACTGAGGCTTTGTCCCAGCTTAAAACTCGTCCACGTTCTACATGTCACAATTTGGCTGTCAGGATTGAGATACATCATCAAAGACATATAGGGCAAGTTTGTGTAGTATCTGACTTAAACCATAAATGTTAGTTTGACATGGCAGTAAGCCCTATTTTCCAGTCATTTGTATTTTAGTTAGAAGACTTAAAGAAAGGAAAACCATTAAGGATTAAGTTCCAGCCACATATAATTAGAAGAAATTAAGTTCATCATTTAGACTTCTTACCAGTAATTGACAATTACATTTTTAGAGGAGTTTAGCTAGCCAAGACTGAGGCTGAGACAACTTTCCTTAACTACTGTTGTGTGTTCGCTAGTACTTAATATAAATTAACTCTATACTAGAAACTAAGAAGATGCTGGTTGAAAACAGAGTCTTGTCCTTCAAAAAGGTGTCTGGGATGTCCAAATTGTGAAGGTTTTAGGGTAAACTAGAAAGGACATACTGGTTGAGAAAATTACAGTGAACAGCTTTCTAGGAAATTCTGGTTAGCCAGAAGTGGATAAAGCCTGAGCCGCTTACCAGACCAACCTGGGAATCTTCTCC
This sequence comes from Calidris pugnax, assembly GCF_001431845.1. Classification (NCBI taxonomy): domain Eukaryota; kingdom Metazoa; phylum Chordata; class Aves; order Charadriiformes; family Scolopacidae; genus Calidris; species Calidris pugnax. The sequence goes on from NW_015090772.1 coordinate 868,184, forward strand.
AAAGCTTTAGAAGCTCTGTGGCTATCTGCCCAGTTTTTAAGATGTGCCCTCTGTTTTGCCTGATTTCTTACTTAGGAAATATAATAGCAAGTAAGGTTCACCTAGTTGACACTTGACCAATGGAACAGGTGGACCCCGAGTATCCTGAGCTGTGTCACATTACTGAGGGGCATTTACAGGAAAAAAATATAGGAGACATGCTTGCATGATAATAGAAAAAATATAAAAGCACATCAAACCAGGAAATCCCCTTAAATAAATAAGACTACAACACCAAAATTGAACTCTGCACCTTATGGTGCTCTATTTCCATAAGGCATATGTCTTTGTGTTCATTTGTGTGAAGAACACAGTATGCCTTTGGGTGAGGTACCTTCGCACAGCCACCATGTTTGAGCTCTTCTCAACCCTCTCCCTTCATTTCTGCCCCGTAACATTTGCTTCCCATAATACAATGATGAGAGAGATGGTGTGGATATTTGTTCCCAAAACCCTACATACTTTTCTGAAGCCTTTTCAAACTGAGACAGTCCCTGCACTTTCAAGATATATCTGGAAATACATGGAAAGTAGCCTTTGTCAGGAGGTATACTGCACATCTTGAATTTATTGGGCTCATAATGAAAATGTCTTTGTCACAGTAAGTTTCTTCAGGTTCTCCTTTGAAACCAGTAAAAAAGCTTTAATATCATTGGTAAGACGTAAGTGATAAGACATAATTCTTCCTACTGTTAATTAACAGCTGGACTCACACCTCTAAAGAAAAATTTGCACTTGAAACCAAAGAGAGTCTTTAATAACTAGCCTATATTATAGCAGTAGGTTCTACCATCATTTGATCACTATTATTACAGAACGTTGGTTATATGTTGATATACTGATAAAATAGTAATTTTTGTTATTGTTTGGCACTAAAACATTGTCAGCAAGCAATAGTTTATTATAGTTTTCACTTAATAGTTCCCCAATTTAGTCTGATAGAAAACACACTCATAGAAGCATAGATCTTGAGGCTTCTAGGAATCATTTTTATCATCTTGTTTAATTCCTGCAAAACTAGACTGCAGATTTCCCCCAGTAATTCCACCATCGAGTCCAAAAATTCATGGTTGAACTAGAGCATGTCTTTTCAAAAGGCATCCAGTCATGATTCAATGACGCCAAGTAATGGAGAATTTACAGCACACTTTATAGTAAACTGTTCCAATGGTTCATTACTCTCACTCCACCTTATTTCCAGTTTCAAATTTTGCTAAACTCAGCTTCTAACAACTGGACCTTATTATGCTTTCAAAACTGAAAAGCTGTCCACAATCAGATATATAGAAGCACAAAAAAAGGGACTCTTCAAAAATAAAACCAGTTGAAAACCTGTTTCTTCCTACTTCTAGGAATCTCAGTGCAATTAGCAGAATTTTCTTGGTTACCAAGAAGACAGAGTTTGGCTAATTTAGTTTAATGCAGTAATAGATACAACACGACGTTCTGAGGCATACAGGCATGGTTCAGAGCCCGTTGAAATGAGTGCACAGTTCTCCACATCTTCAGCAGGATTTGCATCACGCTTGAAGAAGAAACATTAAACTGCATGGCCAAATAAACTTTGAAATAAAAATGTCTCTCACAAATGATATAAACTGAAAGCACTTTAAAAGGCATGCCCAGTGTACTGATCTCATGAATGATACCTACTAGTTCAAAGGATAAAACCTAATCTGTTTCAACAACATAAAAGTGGTGAAAGATGTGCAAATTTGTGGTCTGATTTATTTTTACTTAAATGTTAAAAACTTCAAATTGAGGTAAAAGAGAGTGGGGGAAGGGAAGGTCACTTCTGTACTTCAAGAGCAATTTCATTTCCATTCCTATGGCTGTGTGTAACAATGGCTATGATTGTAATAGTAAGGGTGGAGGATTTAGTAAAACTGTACAATTACAGACAGAAATTTGAGTAATTACCAGTTCTGCTTAGTGTTCATGAATGTAGAGTTTATTTCTGTGAGAAGCTAAAGTGAATGATGTTTTATTTCGTTCAAATTGCTTAAAATATTACATCATCAGAAAAATAGCAAAATTAGGAGGTCACCTTTGAGTTCCTCCTCAGCTAAATTCAGTATAAGCCTAAATTTTAATTTTACTACAGGCTTTGGCATCAAGTAGTTGGAATTGTTTATGCATTTATTTCTGCAATAAGCATATGTGCTGTTTTACAAGCGGGAGCCTGAAACGCTTAGACACCTGCTATTCAAATGCAAGTGTCCAGAGAGAGAGCAGAAGCGAAAAAGCATCCTTTTGTCCTTTTCCTTACAAAAAGAGTGCAAAGCAAGCCAAAGGATAGAGTATAGTAGTTTCTACTCCTGCCTTTGACATCAGACATATCTGGTTCTAGACCAGAAGCGTGCAACTCAGATCCTCACTTAGCTGTGCCTGGCTTTCTGGATTCAGGATCCTTCCATTTGTGACCTCCACAGTCACTACGGATGGTCACTACCAAGCGACCGGCTTGACCAATAGGTCTCCCATGTAATTAAGTCAAGAGACCAACTTCACTCTGCAACAAGTTGTGCAATTAGCGCTTTTTTCCCGCTCAGGAGTGTCGTAGTAAGGTAGATTAATTGCCATCATTCTCTGCTGACACACTCTGCTTCAGAGCAAGTTCTCTGCAGAAAATGACGGTTCACAGGCACGGATATTTTAGATGCCGTGAAAAGACAGAAGAGGGGGTCAAAAAAAAAAGTCAGAGGTGACTCCTGTGCAGAGCGCATGAAGCCGCATCCTTGTTCTCCTACCGCAGCACAAACACAAAGAAATTCCCCAAAGCCTGTGTTTGAGACCCGTCGTGATACCTGTATTATTCTCCAGTAACTGCATTAAGAGCAGTGGCACGTCATGGTAAGTCAGAGCAGGACTAAGCCCTGGAGGAACCTCCTGTCCCTCTGACCACAACCTCAACAGCTATGAGGAAGCACATTTCAATCGTACAAAAAACCTGCAAAGTGAAACAAAGCTCTAGCCGTGCCTGGCTTTCTGGATTCAAGATCCTTCCATTTGTCACCTCCACAGTCACTATGGATGGTCACTACCAAGCGACCGGCTTGACCAATAGGTCTCCCATGTAATTAAGTCAAGAGACCAACTTCACTCTGCAACAAGTTGTGCAATTAGCGCTTTTTTCCCGCTCAGGAGTGTCGTAGTAAGGTAGATTAATTGCCATCATTCTCTGCTGACACACTCTGCTTCAGAGCAAGTTCTCTGCAGAAAATGACGGTTCACAGGCACGGATATTTTAGATGCCGTGAAAAGACAGAAGAGGGGGTCAAAAAAAAAAGTCAGAGGTGACTCCTGTGCAGAGCGCATGAAGCCGCATCCTTGTTCTCCTACCGCAGCACAAACACAAAGAAATTCCCCAAAGCCTGTGTTTGAGACCCGTCGTGATACCTGTATTATTCTCCAGTAACTGCATTAAGAGCAGTGGCACGTCATGGTAAGTCAGAGCAGGACTAAGCCCTGGAGGAACCTCCTGTCCCTCTGACCACAACCTCAACAGCTATGAGGAAGCACATTTCAATCGTACAAAAAACCTGCAAAGTGAAACAAAGCTATCTTTTATTTCAGCATTTACCTTGGTCTTTCTGGAGTCTCGCTGCACTACAGCAATACGTGCTGGGGCAAATACTAGTCAAAAGAGATCAATTAAGCTTCGAGGCTTTACACCTTCACCAGAACTCGATGGCCTCCAGTTTTATTGCCTGCTCTCTGTCATTATTTGTGTGCGAGATAATAAAGTGAAAGTCTTCCTTAGGGAAATCTATTGTAACCAGTTTCGGAGGTTTGCCTGTAACGGGGGCCAGTTTGAATTTCCCAGGGTTTTTACAAGGTGAATTCCAAATCCCTTCAGCAGTTTGCAAAAGAGTCAGTTAGTTTTAGTTAAAAATAAGAAATACACACGTGTCACCCAGAACGGTCCTTTGGCGCTTAGAGTGACATTTGCGTGTATTAGAGAGTTGCACAATTGTATTTTCACCTACAACTTACACAAATGAGGAGGAGGCTTCCTGTCTGGATCAGGCCAGAATCTGCTATAAAAGAAAGTATTAATCTTGTTCCACACTCTCAGGTCTTCTTAAATGCGTAAGCGTACACGTAGTGGTAAATTTTAAAGTTCGCATAAAGTGTTTTCTTCTGTATGTATAATGTATAATAAGCCAGATGGTTTACAGGACAGTGTCAAAGTTGTTTACCTTAATATTAGGAGAACACACTGAAGAGCATGTTAATAGGGGACTTGCACATTTTTCACAAGGATACTTAGAAGTTAAATAAAAATGGAAACTGCAGTATTAAAGTGCTCTACAACTGTAATGTGGTTCAGATACTCTCTCTTTAATTCTTCTAATTGCTTTACCATGTGTGAAGTACATTTCACAAGCTGTTGAATGACAATTAGAATCTGTCACAAACTCTGCCTTGAAATGATCTCCAACATTTTTTCCCTTTCTCTTTTAGAGGATGTCTGTTTAGGAACCAAGAAGATTCCATTAATTCCATTGAAATAATACAAATTGGGAGGTGATCCTGAAAAGACAAGTAAATTCTTTAGATGAAGCAAAGGAAATTAATTATTCCTGCCTGTCCCCTTTTCTTAAATTCTGTGGAGAACCCTCTTTCATGGGTATGCCCTTTTTCCCCCTCATTTCAGAAGCGTTTTGCTAGGGGAGTATTTCCAAAACTCAGAATCAGTTTTACCTACCACAACACAGTGCAGTTGCCTGACACATTACTTTTCCCTTATTCTTAATTAAAAGTAATTTTCTTCAAATTTACAAGACAGGGTTCTGTTGCATAAATGGTATTGTACACAAAGTGGTAGAAACATACAGGCAAGATTAATTTTCTCCCTTTCTTTCGCCATACTTTGTCATCAGCTGAAATAAAGTTAGGTTAAAAAGGAAAAATACTCTGAGAACAAAAAGAAGAGGTTTTTATAGCCTTATAATGTTTAAGATTTGTTCTCTGGAATAATGCAGCAAACATCGAGGGTAAATGATTAGTGTACGGAAAAAAAAATAATCCTTAGATCAGGCATAAATCTATTGCAGCTGTGAAAGTGAAAAAATGTGGCCATTCAGCATTGCTCTCCCAGGAAAAGACACAGTTGTTTCAAAAATAAATCATGTTTTTGCTAAGGCAGGTTTGTCATCATTAGTGCAGGCTTAGTCATTAAAAGGGCAATAGGCTACTGGAAACTTTCAAAGGATGCAGCTATTCAGGACACTCATCAGCAAGTAAAAAGTCCCATTTCAGAGTAACCGGTTGCTTCAGCCAAATTCATGTCCCGATCACATCCTTCAGCAGTGAAGTGTTGATGAAACTCACGTGCAGAAAGGTGAGCAGTCATCATCTTCAGCGTGTGTGGTACCAAACAGAAAAGGTTGTAAAAGCTTTGGACTTCTTGTCTTCCCTTCCTCGAGTACCTGCCCCAACATACTGACATTGGGGGGGCATCTGAAATGGGCAGATGGTGAAGTTCTTTGGAGAAAAGATACTTTAAATTATAAGGAGAGCCCTCCTAAAATATAGCCGAGTCTTCTTATTCGTGTTCTGGCTTTTTTTTTTTTATTATTCTTATTTCCTCTGGAAAAGTTCACTATTCTGTCATTTTGTTGTAATAAAATAATCTTAGCCTTCTGGGATCTTATTTCCTTTCTCTGCTTAACCCCAGGATATTTGTAGAGTCTCAAAAACCTCTGAATCAGACGTTTCCTAATCCAAACTGGGGCGTGTATTTAAGTTTCTTATTAAAAAAAAAAAAAGGATTTTTTTTTTTTTTTTTTTGCCATAACACATTTCAACATACAGCTCTCATTCCAGCCATAGCAACCCAGCCCAAACTGAATGGGGGACTCACCATCAGCCTGAACAGAGATGATCTGAAGGATGAAGAAGACAGATCCCACGCCCTGGAGAAAGGTGAGAGAGAATCTCTGAGAGCCTGAAGCCATTGCCCTGCTTGCAAAGCCCTCAGCCGCAGGAGGTTGGCTGCCGAGGCTTTTTCTCTCCCTCCTCCTCCTCCTCCTCCTCCTCCTCTGCACTTTCGCAGCGGGGTCTGCAGTGATGATTTCAAGGAGCACTTTCCCTCGGCAGGATCCTGCGTCTTGGGTTTGCACTGAAGGGCGGGAGGGGTGGAAAAAGAAAGAGGGAGGGAGAGAGGAATCCTTGGCTTGGCTGGTGTGAAGGGGAGGGGAAGGTTGGGGGGGGGGGGGGTGT
>NW_015090772.1:874799-903821 GCF_001431845.1 Calidris pugnax
GGGGGGGGGAGGGGTGGGGGGGGGGGAGATGTCCAGCCAGCTGGGGTTGGGGAGAGGCTTTCTCCAGCCCAGTCTGCAGGGCAGCGCACACAGAGAGCCGGTGTGAAAAGTCACATTACCCTGTCGGTAAATACCTAATGGATCACGGTGGAAGAAATGTAAAAGCCAGGAGGGAGAGAAAAGGCAGAGAGCGGGGGGAAAGGACAAGCGAGGAGAGGAAATCCCTGGCTGGGAGGAGAAGGGCAGCTAGATAGCTGGTGCTGGCACATGGGGAGTCTGTGGGCTTAGCTGTGCATCTCCGGAGAGATGGGTTGGGACGTGGGGAGTGTCTTCTCCTCTGCAACATGAAATGAGCCAGCGGCACGCTGCTGAGGGTTGCAGCTCAGGGGCTGCTGCAGCAAGAGTGATGGTCGTCAGGTAAGGGCTCAGGAAAGGTGACAAATGGCATGGGATGCCGGCAGCCGAGCCTCCCTGAAGATGGGGATTGGGGTGGGTTCATCCTGCTACTTCAGATCCTGGGTTCGGGATGGGCATGAGGACCTGAAGGTCGAAGCAGGAGTTGGTCAGCTGGTCTCTATCAGCACTCCTGGTCCACATGAGCGGTGCTGGTCAGGTTTGAATGCTCTGAGAGCAGCTGAAGAAGGGAGTTTCCAGCTCCCACTAGCTCTTACAGCACTGACATCTGTCTCTTTTTCTCATTAATCCTATATTTGTCCCAACACGACTCAAAAGAAACCCCCACAATAAGAGGAAACATACTGGTGATGATGCCAAGATTTATTTCGCTAAATATATAAACGGAATAGTTTTGTGTTGCTGTTGGAACTGAGCAGGGCTCAGAAATGTTGTTTTCATATTCCCATCCTATTTTGCTTTTATTTCAGCTTCTTAAAATTTTTTCCCTCAGAAATTCAAAGCTGGGTAAAAAACCACTCAGTCGGCTAGAAACTCTGAGCCACTGAGAGCAGAAGGAAGGACCTGACCCTCCTCACTGCCAGAGGCATTGTCCTACAGTCGCAGGCATCTCCTGAAGGATGAACCTGCCCAATGTTGGTTTCGGTCTGACTGAAATGACTCCAGCTCAGGAACTTCTACATGTGATATTCAAGGCAGCAAGTGGCACCATAATAACTGGAAGCTTTAAAAATACCTACTTTAGATGAATTTGGGCAGACAAGGCTCTGATCCTAGTGACTTTTAGCCTTTTTCTCCCTCTTTATAGTGATGCATGGCATGTGAATGTACACACTGAAGGCTTTCAGACAGGTGGCTTTAAATTTTCTGATAATCCAGAGAATAGGGATGGCAGTAGGTTTCTCTACCTTGCCTTGCCAGCCTAACTTGTAAGGAACATCTCCAGAATTAGAAGGATGGGCTGTTTCTTGCTCACTTCATCCTTATTTCAACAGAAACTGTATGCTCTGTACATCAAAAAGTAACACACAACATGACAGACAAGGAAACAGAAAATTGTAGCCTCCTTTGAACTTATTTCTGTTTCTTCTACCAGTGACATAACAAATGGCACAAAATGCAGTTTTAACCCTCCAATGTTCTGATAGATCTACCCCTATTTTAAAAATCAGTGGACACAAAAAGGTGAGAGAAGATGTTGAATCTACACACTTTCAGTGAGACAGCAAAGCGATTCCATGAAATGGAATAAGTAGTTACAGCCAGACACACAGACATGAACAGAGACTCGACGTGACCACAGCAATAGCTCCAGGTTTCCTTGACACTTGTCATAAGGCTGATGCCTTTGTTGGCCCTTTGCTGTCCTCATAAGTTTGGCCAAAGCAGTTGGAAGAAAGGACAGTATCTTCCGGATTTCCATCTAAAATTCCAAAGGTCTGTTGGATTAGTTTTGCTATAATTGGATCATTTCCTTGTGTTGATATATGTAAAGGCATGTTGCCACTCTGGCTCCTGTCTTGGAAAATCTCAACTTGTACTCTTGACTAGAACATCTTACTGATTTTAAAGAATGACAACAAATCACAGGACCTGTTCCTCTTTGAAGGCATGAACAATTCATGGAATGACTTGGCTTCTTCTTGTCATCCCATCTCAAGTGTGAAGTGTCTAAGTGTGGAAAGGCAAGGACACTGTCATCCCATCTCAACTGTAAAGTGTCTAAGTGTGGAAAGGCAAGGACACTTACCAGTTATTAACTCCTGGAAGGTAAGCACCTTGGTGCCAAATAGCTGTCCTTCCAAAACTTATATTTCTATCAGCAAAACCCCCTACATAAAGCTGAGCAGATTAGATTTTGTACAGAAATGATGCATGCACTGGTTTGCACTGAAATCAACATTAATCAGGCAAAAATCTTGCCTTTAGATTTTGGGCTCTTAATAGTTATTAAATCCTGGAAGGTAAGCACCTTGGTGCCAAATAGCTGTCCTTCCAAATCTTATATTTCTATCAGCAAAACCCCCTACATAAAGCTGAGCAGATTAGATTTTGTACAGAAATGATGCATGCACTGGTTTGCACTGAAATCAACATTAATCAGGCAAAAATCTTGCCTTTAGATTTTGGGCTGCTTGGAATCAAAAACTCAAAATGAGAGCTGGAAATTAAGATGGTTAGAAACAGATAGAACTTTTTGCTGAGAACCTCTGGCATTCAGAGCACTTAGAGTGACACATTGGTCAAAATATTCAGTGTATGATGTACAGAACCTCTGGCGTTCAGAGCACTAGAGTGAGACATTGGTCAAAATATTCAGTGTATGATGTACAATGAATTATGATGCATTACAAAAGATTAATTGTACGTGCAGCTTTATACACCTCATAGATCGTGCCTTCCTTGAGAGCAGCAAATGTGCCCACAGTGATATTTCATAAAACAGTGCTTCTCTATATGCAAACTTTTACAAAGGGAGTAAGACACATGAAGGCACTGGGCCATAAAGGGCGAACATACATATATGAATGTACACACACCAAACACTCCTGCACTGTGAAGCACACAATAATGGTTTGCACATCCAGTACCTGAAGGGCATCTATAGACATTTACATCTGGAATATGTCAATTCGGTTAGAGTGGATTTTTAAAACTAAATAAAATACCTACAAGAAATACCAGTGAACAAAGACACATTTGAAAACGGGAACACGTGCATTTACAATAGAGATTACTGTATTTGGTCTCTTCATATCTAACACTAGGAATATTTACTTTCTGCCATTAAAAATGTATATACTATAAACATTATAGATGTAAAGGTTCTAATTCTGCAAATTCTAACATGTGACCTTAAGCCTTTGCAAGATAAGGACCTGGGATCCTAAGGCCTTGAGCAAAGAGACACTCTCAGAAACATTTGGTATCAAAAGCCAAGCTGGGCAGATGCTGGCAGATTTCTTAAAGAGCTGCAGTTGGCAAAGAATCTGGTCTTTGAAGAGTGCTGGGAAGTCATAGGAAAGGTCACTTTTCATATCAGAAAAAAGCACAATAGAAATAAAATTTCTCCTCAGAAAAAGATACCTCTCTGCCACTAAAGCGTGAGATTCTATTTAACTTGTTTCTCTGCATAATGCAATAGCTTCAGATAGTGGCAGTCTGCATAATGAAGCTTGAAGAACTGAATTCAAATGGAATATAGGCTTTGGGTTTACTTATCATCCTAAATTTTAATTCTACATTAATATGTGAGCAAAGTGGTGACTTAAATTGCTCTAGCCAGCATTGATTACTAGAATTTATCATACAGCCTGGAACTTCTGAAGTACTGTCTCCAGGTGAAGTCAAAAGGAGATAAATACAGAAATAACTGAGGCATACAGCTTGCTATGTGTCCTATACTGAGCTGCAGAACATGCATAAAATGATGGCACTACTGGATAACTCCACTACCAGCTGTGGTGATCCCTGCCCAGCTATAAGTTATCATATCCAAACTTTCCAATGCCAGTTGATATACGTAAATGTCATTAAATACTTATTTCTTACAGGCCAGGCATGTTGGCGATGGCTCTTCCTAGACAGAGTGGTGAGAACTGTGGAAACCAAGAGGATTTGGGTTCTGCAGCTTACTAACACGTCAACTTGTAAGTCTGCACAACCTCTTCAGATCCTCTCTATCTCACATATAAATGGAGATAACCCACTGTACACACCCTTCTGATATACTCTTGGTAAAGCAACATGAGTTTCTTTATAGATACCTTTGTAGTATCATATCATTATTATGGGGGATATCCGCTTTCCTGAAGTCTATGACTTGAGCTGCTGCTAGGAACAGGACATGAGGAATTACAGCTTGGTTTGCCAAGCACCATGTAAAGGGATCTGAAATAGCTGATGGATGATATAGCATTTACATACAAGCACTGCAGTGACTGACATCTCCTAACGGATATGGAGCCTGTGCGACGGCAAGGCAGGCAGGAAACCTTGCTAGTACTGTACACCTATTGTATTCACGGATAGTACACATACTGTATACTGGGATCCAAACTTCTTCTGCAGCTGTATCCAAGCTTCTAACCCCCAAAAGCCAACTGGAAAAGGGAAAGAAAAAAAGAGGGAGAGAAAGATTTCTTTGTTTATAAAACGTGAATTATTAAGCAATGGTAACAGACAAACATTTTTCAGTGTCTGGCAGTCTGCAACAGTCTACTAGCTGCAGGGAACTTTTTTATTTTATTTATACAGAGTGTTTGCACCTAATTAAATGAAAAAGTAGAAACGTGCAGAACTACCTGAAAGTAATTCAGGGAGCTGACAAAAAAAAAAAAAAAAAGAAGGAAAAGTCCTATGCCCCACTTTGTGGGTGGTGTGTTGAACACAGGGACTTGTGTCACGGTGCTGCTGACCCTGAGCAAGAAAGAGTGTGATTCTTACACTTACCTCATGTTATGCGGGGTCAGGCGTTGTCATGTGACCGGCCACGACCCTCATATAAATCATTGCCATGTAAACTGTAAAAATCACACTTCATTTCTTCAGACTGAGCAGTCTCAAGGAAAGAATGGAGATATCTGGCTATAAAACAGCAGCCACAATATTAGTGATATACAAAATTAACTCCATTTTTTTTTCCTGACAAAGAGAAGTAAATGAAGCAGCTGGCTGGTTTGGGTTGGTGTTATTTGGCCAGGGGGTGCGCAATAATTTTTACTTTCTTCTTTTTCTAAAACCTTGCAGCAGTTTAATGGGTGAAAATCATGTAGCAGTGTAAAAAAATAGTCAAGTTTAATCAAATGGTTTCTCTTTGGTCTATGTGGGCATCTATAAAAGTCTGGATAGAGACAGAATCAAATACCTTGCCTGAATTTCCCTCTTCAACCTGCAGGCGAACCACTCCCATTTCACAATTTCACCCTCCATTTTCTCACACCCTCTAGCCTTCACCAGCCATGGTCTTCAGTTAAATAAGATAGAGCTATTAAGTTAAATTCAAGGCTACCTCCATCTACCTAGTCAATAGCTACTGACTGTAGCTTCAGAAGAAGATGTGACTCATCTTCTCCTGGTCCCTGGACAACAACCAGAGAAAAGATAGTTCCTTTCTAAGGGTCTCACAGATTCTGGGAGTATCATCTGAAGCAGAGTGCCCACCTGCATTGGGCATTGCTCTGAGATATACTTCACCTGGTCATGCAGGGTCAACATGCACAAACAAGCAACAGCTGAACTTCAGCATTTATTACAGAACCTCACTCCTTCTCTATCTACTTCCACCCTGAATCTCTCCAGCCCTGTGTGAGTCCCACTGCATAGAGACCCAGGAATACTGCAGGGCCAGAGAGCCTGTGGCAGGAAGAGTTTGGCCCCACCAAATTTATAAGGTGTCACCTCCATGGCACTTGGCATGGAGTTGTCCTCCCACAGCAGAATTGTGTTCCAGCATCTCAGCTTTGGGTTTCAAAGGGATGCATCTAGTCCTTCCATTTGCAAGCAGACCCTTGTGAATACAGGGAAGGAGGCGTGCAGAAAGCTGGAAATGGTGTCTCTCGGAGCTGCAAACACTCCCAACCAGGGCTGTGGGGAACATGCAAGGCCATGACTGTAGTACTTGTCATGCTTCCAGCACAGCAATTAATTTGCCATTTATTTTACTAGTCACCTAATATTTTGGCTTTTGTGTCTCAGCCTCCTCCTGCAGTTATTTCCTAAAAGTTTGTTTAACTGCATTGTAACGTATGCTCCCTGTACTTTCAGGAACCCTTAACTTCTCGTTAGCTGTTAGCTCTGCCCTCTAGTGCTGCATGTGACACAGGAACTGGATGTCCTGTTAGAGACCCCTGGCTTTGCCACAAAGCCCAGCGGGAGTTTAAAAGCTGACTGGTCACATGCTAAATGCTCAAAAATCTACATGTTGACTACACTGACTTGACATTTTTTGTGCCTCCTGATAGTGGGTTACCAGTCCATTTGTAGCCATTTAAACAACTGACCTCTGAAATACAGCCCACCTAAAGTCCAGCATTTTACAATACCAACCGGTTCAATTGAAATGTATTTATTTATTTATTGCAGCTTATGTGGCTCAACCTGTGGCTCTGATCCACCCCACAGGTCCTCAACCACTGAGGATGTGACATAGTGCCGTTCTGAGTGAAGCACAATGTGAGAAAGTTCTTCACCTTGGTGCCTGGAGCTCAAGGTCAAGGTGGAATGAACAGCTGACCCAAAGACAGTATGGGGCTCTGCTGAAGAAAAGGCTTTTATGGCAGGCTGTCACAGCAACCAGACATGGTAGAGCCATGAAATGTGAGTGAGTTTTGGCCTGGACACTTCTGACAAGAACTTCTGACAGTGCTTTGCACTTGAACAATAGTATTTTTAAGTAGAGTTTTATGCAAACTCTGAAGTGCTGTGTTTTCGTAATTCTGCTGGGGATAATGACATTGCTCAAACACACCGAAGCAATTAGGATAACGTTGTCATGTTTCCTAACTCAGCAGAACTGGGTACAGGGAGATGAAGGCATGGCTGTTGATACTGATCTTTAAAATGCCTTCCCTCCTTGCACAAGTCAAGCACGCCATTACTAAGGTCACTATAACTTTTTGGTATGATAACAGAGAATACAAGAAAGGCAAAATTGAAGAAGCTTTGAGTCTTTCTTGCCACAGACGCGCTCATTCATACTTGGGAAGGAAATACCCTTCCACACTCCCCATCTTTCTCCAGTTAGCACATTGAGCTCCCACAGTCTGACCTCCTTCACACCTCTCCCTGATCACTCTGAGATATGCAGGTACTTGAGGAGAGTGGAACCCAGCCTCTGGGAGTGTAAAACTGCTGAGTGCTAAGTGAAAGGTTTTATTCAAAGATCGTTGGAGGAATTAGAATGACAAGGAGTAGATGGGAAAAGCTAATGCAGATACAGATGGTACTAAGCTACTGTGGGAGGCTGGGGCACTGAAGCATGGAGAGAAGGAGGGGCGAAAGAAAAAGATCAAGCTCTTTAGCTCTTAGGCTGGGGAAAGCCTAATTTCTGTTTTCTCAATCCCCCACCTACATCCCTGCCCACAGTGAGGATTTCCATCTTTTCAGAAAATATGTTTATCAGGTTTCTTTCAATCTCTTCCCCTGCATCTTTTCTGCATCTTTTCTCCAACTCTTCAGTTTCTGAGTCTCATGCTGACGCTCAGCTCTTCCCAGAGTGGCGGAGGGGAAGGTTGGAGAAGCAGAGCCAGATTTGCTGGAAAGACACAGAGCCAAGAAAACTGCAGTTGATTCAAAGCCAGTGCCAAGGTCCTGTGCAAGGTGATGGATACCTCTGGGGTTCAGAGGTATTAGCAGGGGGCCAGGTGGGTTGGGATGTATTAGGACACGGAGAACATTGTTTCAAAGATCAAATACCTAAGCAACTTCCATCAGCAGACCTCCCTGCCATCAGTTTTACAACGGCTAGGTTACATTTTGGGAACACCGTGTTGCATCTTCTCCCTTTCAAGGCAACACTTCAGGTTGTGTGTCAGGGAAAGCGAATACATAATGTTGAAACCATATTCACACTACCCACCAAATACCATCCACAACACCTGAAGTCCACCACACTTCCATCCTCACAGTAAGTCCAGTCATCGGGAGTTGACTAATACTTAAATAGCTGTTAAAGTGCACCCTACAAGCCATAATAACAACTGGGGTTGGGCAGCAACACAATTTGTGTACCGAAATCAGCTACTGGTCTTAACAGTCTGCGAGCTAATGTTAGCCCCTTCAACTGGTCAGCTCGGGCTGTTTGAGTTGAATAATGTGAGCAATTGTAATTGGTGTATCCACAAATGCAAGGCTACTAACATTGCAACCATTGATTTTTATTACCCACTACAAAAATAGTAGTGGATTATTATTAGCTAAAAAAATACTGAAAATATATATGTGTGTGTTGTTACCTTAAATTTAAACTGACATCAAAACACGCACTCTTAGCAGTGGGAGTAAATAGGATATTTTTGATATTAAAATATTTATTTAAAAAAGAAAAGAAGTATTCTCCCTCACTTTGGTAAAAGAAAAACTGACACTGTGTGTCCTCAAAGAACGGATCATTTTAGCTCTATAAGTGGAAGGAAATTGGTAATAACTGGATGAGTATTTTATTATTATTATTTTAAATATATAAATCATACATTTCATTTGCAAATGGAATTGAACCCTGCCCTGAAGTTTGGAACATCTGCAATTTGTAATTGTACAAAGAGGCTGGGAGAACTGAATCCAAACAGAAGCTTTTTGTGCATACGTGCATGCGTGCATGGACACGCACACGTGTGGGTGGGAGAGCTCGTGCGGGTGGATGAGAAGGAGGGAGGGAGGGAGGGAGAGAAAAAAGAGGAAAAAATTTTCCTTCCTTCTTTATTTTTGCAACCCAGGAGGTGGCAATAGGTGATTTCCAGACATGGATCTAATGTTGCAGACCTCATCACATGCCGGTACCTCCAAAATTAGATTTCTGGCTAAGGCTTCCCATTAGGGCAACTTCGATATTTTTGCTGTGCGCCTCATGGTGTTGTGATGTGTTTCAGTAAATGTATGAAAAAGAGGCTGTAAAACATGAAATTAAGCTAGATTTAAAGCTCAGTGTTTGCCAAAAAAAAGGTTATGGAATGGGAAGGTTAATTAGTAAGGTATCTGATAAGGTTTTTGAATAAATAAACCAGTCTTTAATTATCCAACAAATATTACCTGATTTCAGTAGCCGAGGCATTGCTGACCAAGGTATTTTATTAAATTAAAGCAATTTTAAATCAGTGATTAATTACTGACCAAGAGATACTTCTTAAGATAAGACCTGCTCATTCTGGCTTGGTCTACAGTCATAATATACTTAACAATCCATCTTTTTACCCGACTGATGAGGCATTGCTGACCAAGGTACTTTATTAAAAGCCAATTTTAACTCGGCGATTAATTACTGACCAAGAGATACTTCCTAAAATAAGACCTGCTCATTCTGGCTTGGTTTACGGTCATAACGTACTTAACAATCCATCTTTTTACCCGACTGATCTTTTTTAGTCTCTTTCAGCCTATTTGTTGCCATTGTGGAACGCAAGGGATACTCAGTAGTAAGACAAGCAGTTTGAGGGGAGGAGAGATGACTGCATGAGAGCTTTGCACATGAACGCAAGTGCAAATATTCTGTGCCTCTGGATGCAATAGAGAGAAGTTTGTGGGTTTTTTCAGTGTTTCAGCGTTCTTCACCAGTCAGACTTGTACCCAAAGACCAACCTTAACTTCCCATCCAAGTCAGGGTATCAGTGCTTCTATGGTTACCCTCAGGCTTCTGGTTTTGTATGTAGCCCTCAGTGAAAACACCTCCATCCAGGTGGATGGTACAAGGAACCTTCTTTTAATTCAGGCTCTGCATTTGCAATCTGGGAGAAAACCCTGACATTTACCGTAGTTTAAATATGGCTCACCAACTACAACAAAGGTAAATCCAGCCTCCTGAACTATATAACTTATTAATTGCTCTTCATTCCATGGGGACATGGAGCAGCTAAACAGAGACTAAACATGACACATCTATTTCACAAGAAGTAGTAGATGGATACAAAGAGAGCGTATTATCACCAGAAATCTTGCAAATTCAATGACAGATTTAAAAGGGGATGGGAGGCAGTTCAGTGTACATTAAGTAGGATGTCTCAGATTTTGGGAGCAGAGAGAGAAAAATAAAACAATCTAATAAAAGAGGGAGCAATGAGAAGACAATTCTACCTCAAATGAAAGGGGTATGTATGCTATAGGACACACTAGAAAAAATATGCAGAGGGGTCTAAGAAGGAGAAATTCTAAAAACAAGAAAAACCTTCTACTTTGAAGAAATAGCCAGACTCCAGTGTGTTTTGCTGAATTATTCCTTCAAGCTTTCAGAAAGTCAGGCATCACAAATACTCAGGCTATGGAAAAGCAGACTGGGACAGCCCTCAGTAGAGTTACATTCCTGCTAAAGAACACAAATTTTGCACATTTAATTTCAGACCTAAGAATTTTAAAATTGTCCCTCCAGCCCAACACTCTTAAAGATCTCAGAATTTCAAGTTAACTTTGCCCTCCAGAAGACACATATATGCAGAACAATGTGAGTGTGCAGCATCTAAAAGCTTAAAAACACCTGATCTCCAAAAGGCCACATGCTGCCGCCCATTTGCTTTGGCAGGGCTAATCCTTGGTTAAATATTGGCACAGCTTCAAATCATTAATTACAGATACATAACTATTTATAGCCCTGATAGCTTCCAGAGCTCCAAAGCAGCTGCCACAGTGAAAGGATCAGTATATGCAGAATGATATTTCCTGTTTGTTTGCTTAGCTTTCTCCTCCTAAATCTTCTCCATTGTGAATACTGCCATCCTCCTGCTTCATCTCGGTTTCCATCTTTGCTTTCCTTTCTCTGTTTTCTATTTTATCTATTAAGCTGCTGCCCCTTCTTCCCTAACTCTCTGTTTTCATGTTTTTATTCATATTAACTTGTCCACTTCCTTCTTTCTCTGTCATCTTACCCTGCACTGCAACAAAACAAAATGGAACATGAGGGGAACAAGATGAAGGATTGCAGCTCTAGTAAGCTTATTGCACATCTCATGATATTTGGTACGTGAAGCCTTAGCATAGGGCTCAGGCTTGACTTGAGAAATGGTAATTTTTTATTTGGAAAAGAGAAAGCGGCTTTCTAGCACACGTGGTTTCTGAGAAAACATTATCTGAGCGTACCCTGAAGGCTAAGAAACCAAAGGCAAATAAAAGGAACCTCAAATTGATTATTTTTAAGCCAGAAGGCAAATAGAAAGGAACTCCAAATTGATTATTTTTAAGCCACCCTCAACACGTATGATTTTGGAACACTTAGTGCTGGCAACACTGCAACATGGATCAAGCATAAGATTTGCCAAAAATCTGTCTGACCTTCCTCCATACATTTGCTTCCTCTTCTAACTCTTACCTATTAGTGCAGGATTTTTAAAGACTGACTGATAGAATCTGCACCTGCAAACTAGCAAAACAGCAGTGTGTACCCTGAAAACTGGTGAAAAGACGAGCCAGCAATCAAAACATGGAATAGAGGAATTTTGTGACTGCGTGCTCCTGAGTCTGGCTCTGAAGCCTCATTTCTAGGGCTGGTCCACCAGACCACATGTCCCCTTGTGACCACAGATAGCAAATAATGACAAAAAATGACAGGTAGTGTAACAACCCGGGCAAGTGGTGAGCATTATTTGTTCTCAGGTTCCTAGGGGTGAAAAGGGAGGGTGCTAAGCCACAGCATCATCATCTTCCTCTTGGGTCTGTGGGAGTATTTGGTTTCCTCCAGTTTGCTTTGCTTTGCTTTGCTTTTAATAACCTTAACAACATCTCAGTAATGCCTCAGCTTAAATAAGAAAATTCTCCAAACTTGACCAGATCTTTGTGATGGAAGAGAAAGTGTTTAATTCTCACCAGTTTTGCATTTTCTATTTTATCTTGTTAGGAGAGGGAGCAGCAGCATCAAAAAAATTTTTAAAGTGTGATGGTGTTCCCTGATCTCAGGTGCTTCCTTCTGTTTGCAAAGGTGTCTGGCACCCTGGTAGGCACCATAGCATTTCTGGTTTGATTAACACACGTCATACTGGAAATACCAGAAGACGTGCTCCTCTCTGTGCAGTGACTACCTTATTTTCCAGTCGTTCTCAGGCACAAATCCATCTATTTCTCTCTAAGCTGATCTAAAGCTCGGAAATCAGAAACTGTGGAAACCATAAAGGAAATAGCATGCAAAGAAGAAAAGCAACTATTCACAATTATAGCGACTAAGGGTTTTTCCAAGAAATTCTGATTTTTTGTATTCCTCTGCCCACGATGTTTCAGTTTCTGCGGTGGATAGTTTGATGGATCTGAATTGGAATGATGTTCAACACGGGAGAGGCAGAAACAAGTGCAGAACCCTTGGCAGCCTGCTGCTGGCTGTTTGCTGGTGGCGAGGATATGGAGACTAATCAAAAGTGTACTTCAGGACACGGCGAGTTAGGGCTTAATTGCTGAGGGCGAGCCATGGAAGGGATTCAGTAATTCCTGTCCAAACTGAACCTAATGCAAGAGTTTTACGGGTGTATCACAGAGATGTGTGCCCCCTATGAGTATACGTGTTTTGTGACGAAGCTGAAAGTTTCTAAAGTCTCAGGAGAATGGAGATCCAGGTTCACCTTTCCAGAAGGACATCGCGCTCTTTCTGCATGTTAACATCACCCTGTTCCTCACCGACACGCAGGCACACCTGTCTCTTTCCTGAACGTGCTTGCCGTTGTGCTACTTGGTAAATGGAGATAAAACAGACTTTAAACTTATCCTGGCTCTTTCGTGAACTGCACAGGAAGATAAGATGCTTAAAATGAGCAGTAATATCCGAGGCTGAATGGTGCATTTAGGAGCTGGCAGAAACCGTCTTTTGAAGCAGCATCTTTCTGAAAGTCAAAGGGTCTCAGAGATACAGCCAAACTGTTAGAAAAATTCCTGACTGTAATGCTCATTTGTCCAGTTCATAAATCTGCCTCTCTGTTCTTCAAAGTGCCAAAAGCTATCTAGCCAGACATCCAGCTTTTATAAGACAGTCTAACAAGCTGTCTGGCTCAATTAGTTGAACTCTGATAGTGCTCCAGATTTTCAGTCAGCAGACCACATTGTAAGGAAAATATCTGCTCGCAGACCCTGTTCCCTTCCGGTACCGGTAGCTTAATCTACCATGTTATAGTTCTAAAATGTTTTTTTCAATGAACCACAAGAAAGAGCTTTGCAGTCGATCCACACAACACAGTTTCAGATCCTCGATTCCTCAGCCTTTTTTTCTTGGCCTTCCTCACCGTGCAGGGTGGAAGCGATACTTTCTATGGTCTGGTTATGCATAACACGATGTGAAAAAAAGCTGCGTACTTGGTTACGACTGCGAAATTCTGAGTACAAAAGTACTCTTTGGGATTTCTTCAGCCTGAGCTCACTCTGTTCTTGGATAATCCCGTAACAGGCTGTTCTATATGATCACTGAGGTAAATGGCTCCACAGAAGCCGGACTCTATTGCCGCATTATACCTAATTGCTGTTTCCATTATAACTTCTAGTAACAAGCTGGTATGGCTCAGTTAAACAGAAGCAGTCCTTACAAAAGCACAGTTAGAGGCTTTTAATCAACAAAGAGTAAAATAAGCACTAGAATTACAGATTTATCAGGATGCCTCTTCCTAAAAAATGACAACGCTTAAGTAAGCAACCATTTTATTCCTAGCTGCCCAATTAACTCTTCAAGTCTTACCCTTGGCAGTGAGCATGCACAGAGAGAGATTCTCTTTCTCTCCTGGCAGACAAGGGGCAGAGACATTTTCACCTTCCCTCTTTGCCACTGATGACTTCAGCAACGTTCCCACCAGCCCTCCCTCCCAAGAACCTGGCTGCTTTGGTGATCCCTCACCAGTGCTGTGGGCAGCAGTAACACAGCCACACAGGCAAGGCTTTAAGGAACAAAACCCAACCAGACGCCCGAAAAACTGGAGACTGAGAAATGAATTGTTTCCCATCATTTCATGCATGTTTTTCCTTTTTTTTTTTTTTTTTTTTTAAATTGGCCATGCAAAGCTTATTCAAATATGTTCTATTCTCTGACTGAAAATTGACAGCAATAAAATTCTCAGACATGCAAAACACAAAGAAAGAAGCTAAATACATGACAGGAATGCAATGTTATTAGAGCTCCTATGTTTTCAAGATTTACTACATTTCAGCAAGCAAATTCAGCAAACCCATAACGATTCCTTTTTGACTGTGTTATTTTTTTGACCAACCTCTAGCAATACAAAATGAATCCAAATTAAGATGCTACTTCTGTATACTACATGGCTAACTTAATTCTGTACAAAATTTCAGCTAAAAGTGCTTAAAGTGTAACACAACAACTTATTGTAATGAAGCAAATATCAGAGAAAAGCTATTTTTAAACTAGTTGCACTGACTTCAACACATTTTAGAGCACGCCTTATTTTCATAAACTTCACAAGTTAATACACTATTTTTATGAGAGATAATCATCAGGATTATGTGGAAAGATGTTGGCAAAGTAACACATATAGTAAAACAATTCTCAAAACACTAGTCATTATTCTCAATTATGTTTTCTATTTGATTGTTAAAAGGCAGTCTTGTTGACCCAGCAATATACACTTGGCTTTGCAGCCACCGTTGCTGCTTAGTAATGTCTTGGGAAATCCTATGCCTTTGAAACTCTATGCAAATAATCTAAAAAGGAGCCAACGTTAACACTCAAGCTGAATTAGAAAATAGGAAAATACACCAAGTAAGTGGTTTAAGGACAAAGTTGTCTCTAGCTAAAATTAAGCACTGATTCACAGTGACATTATGAAAACACTAAACTGTACATTAAAATTCCTAAACATCACTGCTATTCACAACAGGCCAATGCAAACATTCGTTACTTCTGTGTCTGACAGTGAATTTGTAAGTTAGGAAAATGATGTCAGTATAAAAGAATTCAAAACTAATTTTATCTGATTGGCAAGCGAGTTCAAGTACTGAGATACTAAATAAATATTTGACAGCACCATTCCATACTATAATTTATTTCACATATGCACTAAATTAAAAGGAAAGCTTTCCTAAACTGCAAGCAATTTCCAGGCAAACCACTAAGCAGGATGGCGGTGATGGCTACCATTGTGTCATGGTAGACCACCTTCTCACCTTTGCAAAGGTCACCAGAGTTTTGAGCAAATAATCAAAACCACCAGGCAGAGAATGGTACAGTAGGTCCACTTTTGTCACCCTAGCGACAGGGAATTTAAATTTATACTGCTGAGCACTTCTGCTCATGGGGGAGGAGGAGACAATGCTGCATTCCTGACCTAGTAACTGTGTCAGTAGGCCTGCTGCTATGGATAAGGAGTTCAGAGCTTTGCCAGCAATGGGCTTTGCTGGGAAAACTCATTCCAGCATGATAGGGCTGTTGTTTTAATCTATTTAATCATTTAAATCTACGATGTGTCTCAATGAGCATGTGGAAATGTGTTACTCACGCAATGACCAATAACCATGAGCACACAATGGCACAGGGGAGACACAAGAAATATTAGATGTGATGCACAGACAGACCCAGAGCTCAGAAATCCTTTCAAAGAGGAAACTGAGATATAGTGTGCATAATTTTTTTGTCGTATGCTGAAATGGAAGTGTCAGAGGCACTATACTTTAAGGCCCACACAGTTTTGGAAATACCAAAGCAGAGCTCTGTTGTTTAAGATTCAAGCAAAGAAGGAAGAGTTTCACATCATTACAAGGATACAGAGCTGTATTTTTCATACTGTAATTATGAAGGTAGATAATCAACCTGGTTTAGACCTTGTTGAAATGTTAGGGTCAAAGTTAGAACTGAAATTCCCTCAAATTGAGAAACTATTATGCAGAATTTTTATTTAAACTCCAGCAGAGACAATAAATAGCTGCAAAGTTCAGCTGGTTTATATCCTGAAGGACTTATGAAAGGCAAGGCTCATAACTAGTTATGAGAAAGTATAGGTAACACTTATTTCAAATGCAAGCCTTACCTATTTGTAATACCATATGCTTTTATGATACTACAATGTACAAGCCTCTACAATGTTTTGGATGCTGAATGCAAACCGAAAAGAATTCAATAATAGTTACGCTTGCAAAAAAACTCATCAAAAAATCTGTGCATTTTTCCCCCATTACAGAAAAAGGAGGAGAGTTGTAGACATCTACTTATTAAAAAATAAAAGCAGCAAAATGGAAATGAAAACTTGATTTACATGGTGAGATTAGATTCAGAAATACATTTTTCAATTTTTTATAGTACATTTTATGTTTCCCACTTCATTCTCTTCCATAACTTAGAGAAGCCTGGAATATCTACTGATTTTCCTACAAATCATGAAACCTTAATACGCTGTTACAATACTTGAACTATTAAAAGGAAAATGAATACAGATATTATTGAAGGTTCTACATTAAGCTTCACTCTCCATCTAACAATTTATATAATGTCTGAATATACATGGTCTTATCTTCTTGATGTACTTTCTGCCATGTACTCAGGGTCCTTTTCTTTCTAGAGGGCTCATACAGAAAATCGTTTTTATTGTGAAGCTCCACTAACACAATACAGAGCCTGCATGGCAATCTGGCATTGTTCTGAATGAAAAGAGTACATGCACGTAAACTGTGCCATTAAAAAACAATTTGGGAGATTAGAAAGAGCAAAGGAGAGAAAGAAAACATTGGTCCTGAAATAAAATAGTGGTGTTGGGAACTCAACATTTTATCTTCCTAGGCTCACAGTGCCATGTAATTATCAGTGAGAACTAGCTGTTCACTTAATTTATCATTGCAAAATAAACTCTGTGTGCATGGATGGTCTGTTGCATCTTGGAATTAACTACAATTCATGGCTATTGAAACACCAGCAATAAGCCCTTTTCTAAAAACATGCAGGAGGAGACAGAAGGTAGACTCACAAGTCAGTACTTATTCAGTTACCCGCTAACCTTGTTTCCAAAGTTTATAGGTCTCACTACCTTCTTTTGAAAGTTCTCCTGTTTAAAACTTTTGGCCTAAATGTCCAAAAGGGCAATGTCCAGTGAAGGGCTACAAAGATGATGAGGGACCTAGAATATCTCTCTTATTGGGTCTTTTTAGTCTGGAGAAGAGAAGACTGAGGGGGCAACTGATCAATGCCTACAAATACTTAAAGGGTGGGTGTCAAGAAGATGGGGCCAGTCTTTTTTCAGTGGTGCCCAGGGACAGGACAAGAGGAAATGGGCACAAACTGGAACATAAGAAGTTCCATCTAAACATGAGGAGGAACTTCTTTCCTGTGAGGGTGGCAGAGCCCTGGAAGAGGCTGCCCAGAGAGGTGGTGGAGTCTCCTTCTCTGGAGACATTCAAACCCACCTGGACACGTTCCTGTGCAACCTGCTCTGGGTGGACCTGCTTTGGCAGGGGCTTTGACTTAGATGATCTCCAGAGGTTCCTTCCAACCCCATAGTGTTCTGTGATTCATTCTGAGATTCTGTCCATGCACAGATGCTACACGTACAGTCTTACAGGCAAGTACATGTGCTCCCAAATTGGGTACAGATTGGAGACAACTATTGGATTTGTGGCTGTTTGAAAAGGTATTTAAATGACAGGCTTAGGTAATTTCATGTATAATTTGTAGCAGAAGTTTGGCCTATCTGTTTTATTTCAAGCTACAGGGAAATTAAAAACTGCTAAATTTAATAGTGTCTCTGAGAATATGAATGTGTGGTATAAAGCTGTGGCATACTGAACGACTCCAGAACTGACAGTTAAACAGCTACCATGATGCCAATGGATTATTCCAAATAATGTCAGCCTAAATTGGTGAAATTCAATGAAAAATATTACAGCTACACCTGATTCTGGCCACACTTGTTTTGAGCTGAATTGTGACACATCCTGACATCTGACTAGTTTAAGTGCCAGTCCAGAGCTCACTTATTCTTTGCTTACTATAAAATTGCCAGAAAACACCTTATTTTTGTCAGGAAATGTGTCACCACAGTAACTTGCTCTTTTCAATGTAATATTACTGAAAAAATAGATTTTTTTGTAGGTGACAAATTTTAACATGGGCTCTAAAGGCAATTACACTGTTCTTTAATCTGTAACTACGTTGACTTTCTTCCAGTTTTTCTTCCTTCGTCACCTCCTGTCATGACCCTCTGATCTGTAACTACGTTGACTTTCTTCCAGCTTTTCTTCCTTCGTCACCTCCTGTCATGACCTTAGTGCAGTGCTGTGTTGTCCCACAAACTGTAATAGTTTCTCTTCTGGCCTTTTTCTGAGTGTAGGCTTCAATTTCCTGCTAATCTACACGGTGCCTGGAGAATTGGTTTGTTTTGAAATGAGGTTGGTTTACCACCCTGTGTTGTAAATGCCATTCTAAACAGTGCAAACACTTATGTTGGTTTGGCTTATCCATGTCTTTCAAATCTCCAATGTTATGCTCCAGTAAATTTTACCACAGAACCTTTGCAACAGGCACATTCCACCCACCCGAAGCCTAATCCTCTACAAATATGCTCACACAAACCTCTTGCTTCTCAGTATCATTTTCTAGTTCATTTCTGTAGCATGGCGTGGTCATTTTGGCTGTCAAGTATCATTTTCATCTGGAAAAGGCAAAAAGACAAGCAAAGAAAACCAAGTAATTCTTCCCAAGTAAGAATGGATAATGTAGCAATTGGAAATGATCATTCATCAGTGATTTCAGATTCCACAAGGTGCAATGAGGGTGTGAAATTAAGATTCTCAGGCTTCTCCTCAGCTGAGGAAGAGCAAAAGATGGGAGCAAAGTGATTGCTGAGGGAAACTGTTAGGATAGTCACTGCCTCACCCCTGCCTCGCTGAAAAGGGAGCCTGCCTCTCACAGACACCTTCTTTATGGACCTAACACATACCAGGCACCTACTTGTACTGCATCCATTACACAAAGGATGCAGCTCATCTTGCAATATCTGCAGCCCTAGCCTATCTCACCCTTTCTGAGAAGAAACCCTCTTTGTTCCATCTATCTGCAGTACAGCTGGAACCTTCAGACTCTGGGACTGTGTCAACAGAAGAGGCAAGAGTGAGTGGAAGAGGTAAAGCCAGAGCAAAGTCACGTCCCCTTGGCTGGGGCACAGCGCTGTGGAAAAGACTCAAGCAAGCAAGATAAGCATCAGCCAGCAGTGAATAAGACCAGCTGCATCCTGGGCTGTATTAACAGGAACACAGCCCGTAGATCCAGAGAAGTTATTATCTCTTTCTACTCAGAGGGACCACATTAGGTGGAAGACCACATTAGACCACATCTGGAATACTGTATGCAGTTTTGGGTCCCCAGTACCACATATACTGGAGTGAATTCATTGAAGGGCCATCAAGACGGTTAGGGAGGGCTGGAGTGCTTGTCCTGTGGGGACAGGCTGAGGGACCACACTTTGTTCAGCCTGAAGGAGGCAAGACTTTGGGTAGACCTAATAGAAACCTGCCAGTGCCTGTTGGGAGGCTGTCAAGAAGATGAAGCCAGGCTCTTCATGCAGGGGTGCATGATGGGAGGACAACGGGCAACAGAAATGAGATGAAAGAAGAGAGGTTTTAACTGGATGTCTGGAAAACCTTTTTCTCTATTAGGATAATCGGCCAGTGGACAGGTTGCCCAGGCAGACCAGGCCACCTCCATCCATGGAAGATTTCAAGAACAAACTGGCTGAAGCCCTGAGACACCTGTTCCAATCTCAGAGCCAATCCTACTCTGAGTGGTGAGTCAGACAGGATGACCGCCTGAGATCCCCTCCAAGCTGCATTATTCTGTGATTCTGTAATTGTAAATCATTAAGTGTGCTGTTCAGAAAAACAGCTGCTAGAAAAGGCTACTTTGGTTACCTCTTACATGTTGGTTTTACCCTGTCTTTTACACTCTGCACACACTGATGAATACTGTGCTGCAGTCTGAAAGACTTTAAGGCTGGTCTAAAATCATGGCTCTCTTCCCAGCTGATAAGCTCTAGGCAGCTGACTCTTGAGAAATGTAGAGACTTCTGGTGTTTCCATTTTTTCTTCAGGCATCCTATCTGCTAAATCCACACCTCAACCCTGTAACTGCTACAGTAGTCAGTGAATGCCAGGAATACAGCAGGAGGATAACCACGGATAACTCCAGTGCAACCATGTGAAAACACAGAGAAAGCATCAGGAAGAGATAAAATGCTGCAGGGTGTTACAAAAGGAGCATTTCCAAGCCAAGTAATTTAATTGGTGTGTAGAAATCTTTCTCTACCTTCCTCCCATGAGATTAGCTTGCTTGCCATCACTGGTAGTTTTTCTCAGGAGAGAATGAAAAGTAGACTACAGAAAGTCACAGTATATACGTCATTGGTAGTAACAGCTTAGCGCCAACCCCACACTTTAAACAACGCTAACTCTTTCTGCTTCAAACTTGCTATTGCTTCACCCAGCTGTCACCATTCCTCTCTATAACATTTGTTTTCCATCCATGCTCACTCTCCTCCAAATTCTGACTTTCCTCCCTGTGCTTCCAGAGATCCTAAGCCTGCTCATTTTCTGCCTTCAGTGTTAGCCAGACTGTGAAGGATAGGAAGAAAAAACCTCTAAGGCCAGTCCCTCTGCTGCAGAAAACACAAAACGGATACAAAAATACACAGACTTGGTAATATTCCTACAGATGACCAACAGAGGAGGTTAAGTGACCTCAAATAATACATTAATTGACATAAGAAAGGAGATGACACACTTGAATTGACTAGCCGTGAGAATGGTTGGAAATTGAGGATATTTGTGAGACCTGACACCTGTCATCCACACTGTCCATGGATGCCACCTATCAAGATGTTTCACCCCCGTGGCAGGTGACGTTCAGGCTCTTCATGGAACGACATGGAGGACTTCTGTCTGCCTTTACCCCGTCATGGGATGTCACTTCAATGGTTGATGGGACCAACACCAGCTATTCCAGAGCTCAGCACCCCTCCATGCACAAGGTACTTTCATACCGTGTGAGCACTAACTACAAAATGTTTGTGGGCCTCCAAGGAAATCTTAAACCACACCAAATCTTGACCCACCAATGGCACTGTCATCTTTCCGATGGACTTAATGAAATTGGGACCTTGCCCCTGGGCTAATTAAAGCTAATTAATTGTCCCGTTCTGTATCTTTGAAAGATTTGTTCTATTTGGTGTATTTGATATGCATATTTGTTGTCATTCTAGAAAACCTTTACTCCTGCAAAGAGCTTGTTCTCCAGAAAATTAGAACAGCATCATTATACATGTACCAAAGAAGTATGTATTGCAGTGGATAACCTCTATGAGTGCAATTCACTGATAATTTCCAGAAATCCCTTGAGATCACTTGGCTGTTTCTATTTTCCGTATAAAGTATAATTAAGAGAAAAAATTATAAGTGAAATTCACAGTATGAATTCTTGAACTAATTTCATTGATGTCAGTAGAATTACAGTGGAAATTAATTTAGTTCTGTGACTGTCAAGGAAAGAAGCTGTCAAAGCAAAGTTATGGATATTTTTTTTGTGTGTCTTAATTTTTCTGTTAATGAAAGGACACAAAAATATATTCTGTATGGAACCATATACTATCTTAATAACATGACCAATTGGAAATTAATATGATCCACCCTTCATAATTTACTATGCCCTTCACTAATGTGCTTATTACAACAGATAGTCAAAGGGTTGCCCTTAGGATTTTATCGCTATTTGATGTAAACCAAACTGGAAGTTATTTTTAGATGTCATGTATTCAATATTTGAAATATATTTCCTACTTTAAAATGCAGAGATTATGGAAATTCTTTAGAAATATAGACTTGGCCTTGTTTTTGCATGTTTTTCTATGTTATTGCACACTTTTTTGGATATGTTACAGTATTTCCAATCAGCCATTAGTAATAGGTTTAGCAGTTGTTTCAACCTCCCCTCAAAATTCTTGTTCTCATTTTTATTCCATAGAAGGCAACTTAGGGATCCATCTGCAAACACTTGCTGTTCAAAGCAGTGCTCGATACCATTAATAGTCCTCGTGAAACCAAAGTCACAAGTATTCTGCCTAGTAATGGGAGTCTGGAGGATTGGAGCTTAGGTTGCAAATGTTTGTTTGATTTCAAGAGCTGATTCAGGCAACCTGTGTTTCACACAACAAGTGTCTACCATGTTCTGTAACTCCTGCTTTCTATTTCTCATGCTT
This sequence comes from Calidris pugnax, assembly GCF_001431845.1. Classification (NCBI taxonomy): domain Eukaryota; kingdom Metazoa; phylum Chordata; class Aves; order Charadriiformes; family Scolopacidae; genus Calidris; species Calidris pugnax. Next base: position 897,065 of record NW_015090772.1, read on the forward strand.
CTGATCAGCTGTTATCTACTTGAACACGGGCCATACAGTCTCCATGCTTCAGTTTACATGGTTTTAGAATAGAAAGAAAAACTGTCCTATGGCATTTGGGAACACAATGCTTCATTAGGTGATTTGAGAATGAACTGCGCCAGTGACAGAAGTACCCAGAGGTCTTCTGTGGAAATGTACCCTTCTGAAGAGTCCACAAAAAGTAAAATTTTCAACAAGATCTTGCCCTACTCTTTTTTTTTAACTCTCACTCACTGTTTCTGTAGCTGTGGTACCTAGTGGTCCCACTCAGGGCCCCATTACACTAAACGCTAAAGAACATCCCAATAATATTAATATTTAGGCTTCATTTTGTTAATATAATGACATTTACATCTTGAGACGTCTAATTTCAGGTTCCCTATGCAGTCAACTGAGAGCAAGTGGATTCTTAACTTCTCACAGTTCATTACAAAGGGAATCTCTTCTTCTAATTTAAGCGGCTAATTTAGATGCCTAAGACTCAGCTACATCCAAAAGCGTGTATTGAAGCAACTGAATACAAACAAAACAAAACAAAACAAAAGCCTCAGGTGTCCAGTTCAAAGAGGCAATTTGGGAAGGAACTGCTCACTGAAAGGAGCAATGACTCTAAACCAGGCAGAAGACTGTACAAAGTAGGTATCTATGCTACCTCTTCACCTAAGTTCCCTACTGCGCTCCAACCTTGTGCTGGTGAGCCAGAGGAGAAGGACCTCTCTGCGTTTAAGTCTAACCCAAAATCCAGTATTTCACAATGTTTTCTTTTTCAAAGAATCAAGCACATTTTTTACATTTAAGAAATAAGAAATATATGATAATGGAAATGGCAGAGGCATGAAATATCTGTTCTGTTAAAGCAACAGCACGTATTCCAAGTTTAGAGAAAGCCAAGGCACTCAACCACAATGATTTTCATTTTCCGTTTAAAATTCTAGTATTTATCTTCTCTTTTGCCATTAACCAACAAAACTCCATTCAGGTTTCTACCTGATAAGGCCACACAGATGCAATGATTTTTAGTTTACCTGACCAACTACATTAAAAGGTTTTTATATCACAGTTGCAACTGACATTATCAGAAAATTCCATAACATGCGCAATATAAGACGGTTTTCTCAAATATAATTTTCAAACTGTGGCATTGTTGGATGCTACCACACATTTTATCTAAACTCAAATTAGGTCTACTAAACCTTACCAATAATTTGAGAGCAATAATCCAAAGATTTTTGACTGGCACTTTTATGCAAATAATACACACACATTCCCCCAAAACACAAAGCTCAAGCAAAAATCTTTGCAAAGTGTCTTTAAGAGTTCATATTTGTATCTGTTATTGAGTGGCTTACAAATGCCTGTAAATTAAAAAGAAAAAAAAAACAAACAAAAAGCACAGCAGCACAGTGTATAAGCAAAGGATTTTACTGCACTTTGTAAAGGGTATCCTATTCCATCACTGCTTCTGTCACCCTAATATGTTTCATATGAACGTAACAAATGGGAACTAATTCAAAGAAGTGTTAAAGCAGTTAAGTTGTATTGACATTTATTTTGACATAGATGGAAGAGTAGGACACACAATAAAATACCACTCTACTTGTGCATCGAAGTTTTATTTTTATTTGCAACCGCACAAATCTTACTACAGTGAGGGTTTTATTCCTCTAATTTTGTCTTCAGCTTTGTGAATGTAGCTCTAAGCCAAATATACTAGGCTGCTTGGGAAGCCATACATGGTCAAACTGCTACCACAAGTCTGTACCGCATGGAAAGTTAGTCTATATATGTGTACTGTTGATAGATATATGTAGCAGCAGTTAAACATATGTACTACGTCTTTCTCGGGGACATAAGTCAACTTTACACAGACTTTTATCAAACCAGTTTTCCCAAACAAATATCTTCTGATGTGATAGAAATTTCAACACTTCTTATTTAAACTAGAAATTAAATTTAAAACACTTGAGCAGAGATCCTTCTGCACGCCAAATGAAAAGTGTGCTCTGGAGTGCACTTTAAATGTACCATGTTAGAAGAAGTACATACAGAGAAAATTCAGGAGGTGGAAAAAGAGGAATTTCTCCTGCAGCTCTCTGGTTTCACGCTGACTGAACTACTTGGGTAGGTGAGGATAACCAACCATGTGTGCACTTATAGGACTGGTGCCATTGCTTATCAAACGCTCAGTTGCAGATAATAATTGTCAAACATTACCAACTCATTACTATTTGAGTGATTGTGAAGTTCAAAGACACCTATCTGGCTGAATCTTTGTTCTTTGTTTGTATAAAGTAATCCAGTGCTGCAAAGATTCGCTAATACAGAATTGAGTGTAAAGACCTTAATTTTTTCTGAAGTCACAGAATCACAGAATCACAGAATTATCTAGGCTGGAAGAGACCCTTGGGATCATCGAGTCCAGCCAATCACCCTAAAGTTCTCCCCTACACCATATCCCCCAACACCACATCTAATGATGGAGCACAAAGGAAGGACCCCTCTCAAAATGAAGAAGAATGGGTGTTATGGGAATGTCTTAAGCACAAAGCTGCCCCACATCATCTTTCTCTGACTGAAAATCCTGTCTGGTTGACATTCAGAAGACTTCCTTCTTTGTCTGGGATATCCTGATGTGCAGCAGCACGGTCAGACGCTGTGCAGGGACTACAACTAGGCTGCCACGTGTTAAAACGACCTGGGACATACCCATAAACCCGCGCACGCACAGAAGTTGATGACTTTTAAGAAACATTGGACTGATTGCACAGACATGATGGTCCATGTAGACCCGTCTGCTCAGGCTTCTCCAGATTTGCATATATTTCCTGCTTTCTGCACCTAAAGGAGGCTATTTCTTCTCCTGCCCTTCCTGTGGCTTCATTTGAAGTTCCCTGTGTATATATTTTTTGCCAAGCAATTTTACACCTGATAATTCATAGAATAATACAAGTTGGAAGTGACTTCCAAATGTCACCTAGACCAACGTTCTGTTCAAAGCAGGGCTAGCTTCAAGTTAGAGTGGGTTGCTAATGGCCTTGTCCAGCCACATTTTGAAAACCTCCAGCAGTGGAGACTTCACTGTATCTCTGGGCACTGTTCTGCTCAGCCACTTTCATTGCCAGGATTCTTCTCCTTATATCCAAGGACTTGGATATAAGGAGCTTCCCTCAGATATAACTTGGACATAATTGAACTTCCCTTGTGGCAAGTTGTGACCGTTGCCTTTAAGTCTTTCACAAGACAGCTTTAAGGACAGTCTGGCTTTGTCTTCTCTACAACCTCCCTCTAAAACCAAACAGGACCCCCAGGTCCTTTTCTACAGAGCTGCTTTCTAGCCAGCCAGTCCCCAGCCTGTGCTGTTGAGGGGGGGTTACTGCATCCCAGTGTCTTGAGATTCCCATCAGCCCATTTCTGCAGTTTGCCAAGGTCCCTCTGAATGGCCACCCTGTCTGCCCAGCAAGTTATGTGCTTCTGGATGCTTCTCACGATCCAGAAAGGAGGTGGCTGAGAAAGCCCCGTGTCACTTTGCCAGATTCCTGGCTGGGACCCCCGCAAATTATCTGGATAGGGGGGATATATTCCCAACGTACGGTACATGCACTGCTAGCGGTATAACAGCAACTTTTGACAAGGCAACGGCACCACAGAAGTATAAATCCGGTGCTGGTGCCATGCTCAGGGAAGAAACACAGTTTGGGAAGTCTTGATCTATCAATTCTTACAGGGCAGTACATGAAAAACCATGTCAGACGTTAAAACATCACCTATTTATGCTCTAATGTGAGCATGTAGAGCATACCCAAAAAGCATCCTAGAAACAAGATATATTCCCTTGACCACATTTTACTCATAATGGCAATTAACAGATGCGGACCTTCTTGTCACAACCATTTAGTTTAAGGAAAGATGAGCTCCTTCAGATCCAGCGTAGTAGTTTAAAAAGTTAACCACCTGCAACCATTTTCCTACACACTTGTAGTCAAAGTAACATGATCCAAAGTAACATGATCTTCATCGGCCCTCGGTGCAAGTTAGCTTGAAGCACCACCAAGTAAGCTTCACAAACCTCTGCTAGGCTGTGGAAGCAAGAGCTGTGATAAACAGCTGGGAACTGTAACATCCTAAATTTATTGTGCCCGTTCTCCAGGACGTAGTTTCATTTGACTTAAATAAAGGGAGATGGGGGAAAATGGGAAGGAAAGGTCTAACAATTAGCTTGTTTCAAACCAAATTTCTTCAGCCAGTGAGGCAAATTCCTGGAAAGATTTACAGGTAGACTTATAAGCATGTGCCCACTGCTAAGAATACTGACCCACTTCTGGACTCAAGGGAGTCCAAGAGTGAAAGGACCACTGTAGAGGAAGTTACTGCATGGCAAGTGTCCTCCTGCACTGAAAACATTCAGTGACTGCAGCCTGGCACTGTCGGGTAACAACACACATGGGGAAATCTTCACTGGTTATGGAGTGAAGTTGGGCAAAGCATGAAAGGGTGGAATCCAAAAACAAAACTCCTTTCACAAAACTGGACTACTCAGCCTCTGCAATGGCTTCCTGGAATCCAAAAGTGTCTTGTGGGCTGTAGGACTAAAGAGCCCAGAGGCCCTGAAGCTGCTATTTAGGAAGAGCAAAGACCTCCAGAATCATGCTACTAACCCACCCATTCATAGGTGGCACTTGTTCATTTTCTCTGACAAGTATTGAAACTATTTTTCATTTCTTTTAAGCTTGGTAAAAACGTAAGTAAGAAGGGAATTGGGTCAGCGTTCAAGGAAGATCTAGAACAATTAGGAGGATCTTCAGAATGTCAAGTTAAAAGGTCAAGCTGTAGAACGCAGCTCTGCAGCTTACAAAATATAGAAAGACATCAGTAATAACTTACTTAATCAGCCATTCTAAAATGACCAGTGCAGAGGCTTTATCTAAAAACCTAATGATTTTAAAAGAATGCTAAAATTAGAGATAGCTGGGAATTTTTGGATTATTTTTGTTTCCACTCCTTCCCACATTTTTCAATCAAATGAGAGCTGATGTTGGGCCACAGAGACTCTGCTTGCACATTTGCCTCCTGTCTTGCCTCCCTTGCACAAACAGATCCTGACTGGGCTAATTATCCCAAACTCCATCAAACACAGTTATTATTTTGCAATGTCCCTTCTTTTTGCAAAATTAATTGTTTTTTTTTCCCTTTTTCTTCAGGTTGCTGCAACTCTAACTGATTCTAGCTCCTTAAAGTTCTTTCTTTTTACTGTACTGATTGGAAAATCTGTCACTATCTTTATAATAGAGTCCAGAGATTTGCATTGAACTATACATATATATATATCATGTGATAATCATCTTTTTTTTTTTTTTTTAATGTGAACAAATAGAATTTAGAAACTGCTAGTCTGTGCCTTCTGCAATTCAGCTGAAAAGTCTAAGTTGCTTATACATATTTCACATTTCTGAGGCTTTTTTCCCTACTATACAAACCAGATTAACTGTATGAACTGGGTCATTGTCCAAAATCTGGAGAGTATAAGACAGTAGCTTCAGAGATGTGCCAACAAATGGTATGTGCATGTACCAACTATTTCCGTGCGGGTTCTGAGAAAGGACACTTTCGTAAGAAACTATTTTTTACTGTTAATCAAACCAGAATGTTTCATTCCTTAAAGGAATGAGTGCAGCCCGTTCCAAATAGCAAACTCCTGTTATTCTACAACAGCCACTTAGATTTCTTAGAAGTCTGAAGGACTGAATCAACAGAAAACAATACCTGCTGGGAAATTTTTTCTCCTCCATTTTTCCCATCTCTCGGTTTTGCATGTGGTATTGTGGCAGCTGAACAGATGTAACCTGTAACAGATGTAATTAACAGATGTTAATAGCAGTGCCCTATTAACAATATTGTATTTGGCTTTGACAATGCTTTTAGGCAGAGCATTCGTAGCAGCAAGCCATGCTCTTACTGACAAGCACACCTCACTTTAATGCGCTTGGCTCTCTGACATACAAGCCTTTGTGGACTTTCCTGTGGCGATTTAAGGTGTCCACACCCTCTGTGATCTACCCTCATAGGCGCCACAGGAGCCACTGCCCAGCAGACCCTGTTATCTATCCTTGCCTTTGACCAGACAGGCCGCTGTAAATCCCAAGGGCCAGCTGGTGAGGCCTGCAATGGAGGGGCCAGTGCATGAGGAGGGCCATGAAGGTGATCCAAGGGCCAGAGCACCTGCCCCATTGCCGACAGGCTGAGAGAGCTGGGGTTGTTCAGCCTGGAGAAGAGAAGGCTCTGGGGAGACTTCATGGTGGCCTTCCAGTACCTGAAGGGGGCCTACAAGCTGGAGAGGGGCTTTGCAGAAGGGCATGAAGGGACAGGATGAGGGGCAATGGCTTCCAACTGGAAAAGGGAAGATTTAAATTAGATATCAGGAAAAAAAAATAATCACCTGAGGGTGGTGAGGCACTGGAACAGGTTGCCCAGAGAAGCTGTGGCTGCCCCATCCCTGGAGGGGTTCAAGGCCAGGCTGGATGGGGCTTGGAGCAACCTGGTGTGGTGGGAGGTGTCCCTGCCCAGGGCAGGGGGTTGGAACTCGATGATCTTTAAGGTCCCTTTCCAACCCAAACCATTCTATGATCCTGTGAGAGCCGCGGGAGGGGCCGGACCAGGACGCCAGCCCTCCCTCACCGCGCTTGACAGGCTCGGAGCCCGCCAAGCCGCCCTGCCCGAGGCCGGCTCCCCTTCCCGCCTC
>NW_015090772.1:903910-904521 GCF_001431845.1 Calidris pugnax
AGAGAAGGCTCTGGGGAGACTTCATGGTGGCCTTCCAGTACCTGAAGGGGGCCTACAAGCTGGAGAGGGGCTTTGCAGAAGGGCATGAAGGGACAGGATGAGGGGCAATGGCTTCCAACTGGAAAAGGGAAGATTTAAATTAGATATCAGGAAAAAAAAATAATCACCTGAGGGTGGTGAGGCACTGGAACAGGTTGCCCAGAGAAGCTGTGGCTGCCCCATCCCTGGAGGGGTTCAAGGCCAGGCTGGATGGGGCTTGGAGCAACCTGGTGTGGTGGGAGGTGTCCCTGCCCAGGGCAGGGGGTTGGAACTCGATGATCTTTAAGGTCCCTTTCCAACCCAAACCATTCTATGATCCTGTGAGAGCCGCGGGAGGGGCCGGACCAGGACGCCAGCCCTCCCTCACCGCGCTTGACAGGCTCGGAGCCCGCCAAGCCGCCCTGCCCGAGGCCGGCTCCCCTTCCCGCCTCTGGCAGCCCCTGGCGGGCACCGCAGCGCCTCCCCCCCCACCCCTCGCCTCACGCCGCCACCTGAGGCGGGAGGGCGGGGCCGGCAGCCGCCGGGGCGGGGCGACCCGACCCCACCGCGCAGGGGCGGTGCCGGGTCACGTG
>NW_015090772.1:904557-928943 GCF_001431845.1 Calidris pugnax
GGTGGAGGGGCGGGCGCCGCCGCGGGGAGCGAGTTCCGACAGGGCCGTGAGGAGCGGCCCCCGGGCCCCTCGCCCTGAGGGGAAGGGTGGCGGCCGGGGCGGCCCTTAAGGTCTGCGTCTCGGCGGGCGGGGGGGTTGTGCGGGTGTGGTGCTGGACGCGCGGCCCTGCCTGGCGTGGGGAGTGGGGCTGTGGCGGCCCCCGTTGTAACCCGGGGGGGGGAGTCTGTCTGTCCGTCCGTCTGTCCAGAACAGCTGAGGCTGCGTTGACCCCCGCTGTAGCACAGGCGGGGAGAGGCCGTGTCTGTGGGTGAGGTGTGAGGGGGTTGCCGTGCCTGCCTGTACAACGCCGGGGCAGCCATGGTAGGGGTCCCCCTGCGTGCAGAGCAGGTCGGGGGTGTCTTGTCCCCCTGCGTGCAGAGCAGGTCGGGGGTGTCTTGTCCCCCTGCGTGCAGAGCAGGTCGGGGGTGTCTTGTCCCCCTGTGTGCAGAGCAGGTCGGGCTCTGTTGTCCCCCTGTGTGCACAGCAAGTCAGGGTGTGTTGTCCCCCTGTGCAAGACAGGAGAGACAATGTGTGTATATGGGCTATGGGTACGGAAAGTGGCTGGGGTGAGATAGAGGGGTGTGTGGGTGTGTGTGTGTGTGTCTCCCCCCCCTCCGTGTAAAGCAGGGATGAAGCTCACCTGCGTGTGTGTCGGTGCACAGAGCATCCGTGGGGTGTTGCGGTGTGGATGCACGGGGTGCAGGGGTGGGGTGGGGTGCTGTAACGCTTTATGCCTGTGCAATAAGCCAGGGTGTGGCCTGGGATGTGTGCATAGAGCTGATGTATGGTGGGACACGAGCGTAACAGTATGCCTCTCTCGGTCTGCGTATGTATCTGCTGTAATTCGGGCTTCGGGGGTGCGTGTGTTTGTGTTGTGGCAGAGGCATGACGTTGTGTGCAGGGACATGACATGACATCGTATGTATGTAGTTGTGTCTGTATTCCACTGTCTGGTATGGGCTTGTGTCTGTGTGTATGTGTGTATATATAGTGAACGTTGGGTGTGGCATAATACGTGGGTATTTTTATAGGCATGCATGCTATGGGTGTGGCAGGGATTATCTGTGCTTTTATATGTAGGTAGCAGATACAGGTTATAGTATTTTTGTGTGTATAGAGCGGCTGTTGCTTATATGTGTAGGTATGCCTGGTTGTGATGCTTTATCGTTTATAAATACAATAGATTTGTGGGATGTACGTGGTGGGCACGAGGTTTGCTGCATCTGTGTGTGGAGATGGTGTGTCATGGAGCGTGTGTGTGTGGAGGGTGCGGCAAAGGAGGAAGGGTGGTTGAGGTTTGCTCTGTGGGGACAGCATGTGGGGATGTGAGACAGCATGTGGCAGGGAAGAGGCGCATCATGATGTTTGGGAAAGGAGGATGACAAGGCTTGTAAGGGGGGAGTGAGTAGGGACAGGCATGGCATGTTTGGAAAGGATATTGGTATGATCCCTGTTTTCAATTACCAGTTAAGCGTCTGATGCCTTATTGCTTTGCAGTGATAGTTTTATGCAGGAGGAAGGCACAGTTGCTAGCCTCTCACATATGGGGAAGTGCACAGTGTTTTAAGGCAGAAAATCACTTCGTGTTTATATTTATGTGTGCGTAATGATAGTAGGTTTCCTCTAGCAACTTATGGGGAGGGGGAGGGAGTGCTTAGCCTTACAAAGGGAAGGAGCATATCCCTGTGGCATTGTAACTTTTATTTCATCCTTTGCATGAGGGCTTGTTAGTGCTCCTTCTCTCTCTTCTCCTGCACTTTGCCTTCTGTTCCTTCCTGATTCTAACCTACATGTTTTGAACGGAAGCAAAACAATCTTGAAAACTAAAATGTGAGGTGGAATAAAAAGATGGATAGACCGTGTGAGGTTGCAGTATGCTTCTATGTAGAATCATGTTGGGTTTGGTTTGAGAAGGTTTTAGGATGTATCTGTTGCTACAAGGAAGAGTAAACATCAGTGAATGAGGCTGCGGATGGTGTAGTATTGGTGAAGTGATTACATTGCAACTTAATGACATGTCCTACTTCACATTAGTATTCCATCACACATCTTGCAGTATCTTAAAAGTCAATTGAATAAAATGGATTTATATCATGTTCTAAACTTAGAAAAAATTACAGATTGCAAAACAATGAACAAAATATTTATAAACAGTTTCACAATATAGGTAAATATTTTCCATTTACCAAACTCCAGGTGTGGAGTTTTCCTTCGTGGTCCATTTTAACATTCCTGATTGGATACCTTTAGCAGTCTAAGCTCGGCAGGCATAAAATCTGCAAAGAAGTACTGAATTGTTGCTGTAACTGCACAGGTAAAATATCAGAAATGATGCTGGATCAGCCTTACTGCTGTGCAGATTCTTATATTGGGCAGCTCCTTAGTTGCACTTGACAGGTGATAAGAAAAGGATGAAATAATGTCAGTTTTAAAATTCTTTTCATATTTTTCAGATATTTTATTCAGTGAATGCTTAGACTTGAATTGCTCTCGGTTACAGTCCTGTTTAGGTTGTTCTTTTGCTCATGATTCTCCATAGCTGCTGCACAGTTTAAAATTCAAGAAAGGTGAGGAAGGAATTAATTTTGTCCGATTAACGCCAGACCTTTTAGTATAGGGAATATCAGTATTCCTATAAATCAGAAGGACCATTAGTTTATTGCTTGCTTATTTTGACAATAGAATGGAATATTTATTCACCTTCCTTAAAATTAAGGATAACATTGGGCTAAGAGATACGGAAAGTTTAAAATAAAAGTCAGATTTTCATCAAAGCATAGCAACTATTTTTAGGTTAGTGTAGAAAAGTAGTACTAATTTTGGCACTGTGACAATATCAATCTGACTGCCAAGCAGAAGGCTACACATTAACAGTACTTCAGCTGTTTTGTCAATTACAAATCAGAGTAACTATGCTAATTTCATATAAATTATCAACTTGTGCAATAGTTCTGGTAGTGTTTCTACTGATTCAGATATCCTAAGGGCGAAACCAGATAAAAGTGTGAAACCAAAGAGTTCTCCCTCATGGTTCAGACAGTAGCCTGGAGCTAGTTTAGAGAATAGCCACAATATTCACTTGCATTCTTTCTAATAACCTTTTTATGAAGGTGATCAGTGTACTCTCTATAGGTTTCTTCATTATTTTTTTCTCTTTATGTTTTAGCACAATGCAAAAACTGTTACAATTTCCAGTGTGATATGATTGGACTCCAGCTGTCTGAGCTTTTACAAAACAGCTTTTCCACTTGAACTTTAAATGTGAGGTGGATATTCTAATTGTTCTGACTTCTAAATGATGAAAGTCAGATTAGCATTCTTAAAAATGAAGGAAGTCTTTATCCATTGTTAAAACAGAAAAAGGTACACATAATGCATTGAAGGAGTACAATGATGGACTTAAAATTCTCCTCTGTCAATTCAATGTCATTTCTCAGGATCAAGCTATTACTTGCGTGTCTACCAAAGTTTAAACTAGTTGTTCTTGAACTTCAGTTGTTTTTTTTACTAGTAGTTTGTGAAGATCAAACCTTTCAGGCTAATTTTTCAAAAAATGTGCTGTGCTATCAATATCTGAAAATTTGTGTATGCAGTGTGAGTCTACAAGACTGCATGAAATGACGTGGATTATTTTTGTGGTGTGATTAATTTTAATTTGAGTACAGTCCCTGTGAATGGTGTCGCAGGGGAAGCTGCCATAAGATTTCGTTTCAGTATTTATGCATCAAGTCTCAAAGTTACTTGAATGGTCAAAGGGAAGTACCTTTCTCAGGTGTTTTGAACTGAGGCTTTTGCAAATCGCATGTGAGTGTCTGATGCCTAAGAAGGGATTTGTTATTTACCTGCTCAAGAAAAAGAAAGCGCAGAATCTCTAAGATGCGTAATTTTTGCTGACTCCAGTGACTTTCCTCTTATCCCTATCTGTTCCACCTCCCACCCCTACACAAAAAAAAACCGCAAAAAACCAAAACCCAAGCAAAACTGCAGTATGAATTTAAGCCTTTAAATGGGCTAAAATAATTTCTGCTGAGTACAGAGAGGTAATGGAAATGTAATAATAGTTGTGGTGTTTAAAATACATGGGCACCTCAGCTGATACAATCAACTACCGCCAGTCTCTTGAATGATTTCCTCTGGGTTATCTTTGCCTTGGAGGAACCACTGCACTCGTGCTAGAGGAGGGGTGGAGCTGGAAATGTGCCCTTTTCTGGGTTTGCACATTTATGACTGCTTGGAACCACAAGCTGCTGCTGTGTAACCCACAAGAAAGTATTTAAAATTTGGTATCAAGCTGTTACCCTTAAAATATTGGCCATACTTTATGGTATAGTCTCTTTTTCTACCCCAGTGTTTTCCTGTGTTCTCCTTCAGGCAGAAGGAAATAGTAAACTCTGTTTTCATTGGATTTGATTGCTGTTGAACTGGTTAACCAGTGTGTTCTGTAAATTTAAATCAATAAGGAGACAAGACATCATCAAATCTGCATAAATGTGAAACTCTACCAGTATGTCAAGTTTGTCTTCGAAGGTTGAAACTGAGGTCAGAGCTTCACAGAGGAAAATCATTGACTTGATGTTACGTACTAGTTATCGGAATATTAAGGGGCAAAATGTCTTGAGTGTGCTTGTAGTTCTGAAAATGGCCTATAATTTGCTTCTCAAGCGAAAATATTAAGATTATTTTATTTCTGCAGAAATTCAAGAACCATGAACTTTGGCAAATACTAAGAATTAAGTGAGTGTCCAGTTTCTCCTCTAAATCTCAACCTCTTGCCTTTCTTGGAACAGTTTGAAAAAGATGTTTTGGAAATGCTACTGTGATGCTGTTTCCTTTGAAGTCAGTTATAACTGCTGCTTGTAATCATGAAGAGGTACCTAATTTTGTCTCTTGTAACTGAAAGCTTTTATTAATTATACAGTACATGTATGGCGTGTGCAGCCGCAACGCAGATTTTCTGTCATCTTTTTTTCTGGTTCATACTCCAGGGAGATTGCCTTGCAGAGAAGGGTTGCTCTTCGAAATAAAGATTTCACACTCTCAGTACTAGGACAAACATCAGTTCTAAAATAGTGTTTATGATGCAGATGAAGCACTGCTTTGAAATGGCTTTGTAGAAGCTATGGAGTAATTTCTGTAATGAATGATACCTTTTAAGTCTCAAATATATTTTTGAAGAGCAGTTATGGGGGGGGTGTAGAATATTAGTACTCAAAATTTTTGTTTGACAGGTGCTTGGAAGAAGGGATTCTACTCCAGCCAGGCAGTAAGGACTTAAGCTGTGATTTCATTTACAGTTTGAACTACGTACAATAAGAAAAAGAACTGCCTTTCTGGATGTAGGATTGCGTGACTGGAGGAAGGACTGTGTCAGTCTAAATTAGAATGGTGCAAACTCCTGGGGAAATGGACCTGCAGATGAATCTCCCTGTGCACACTCTGGGGGGATTTCAGGTCTCCATTGTCATGCCATCGGTGTGTTAGTTTGCGTGCTGATATTGGAGACTGGGAATAAAACTTATGGCAGTAAAAGCAACTGTATGCAGAAGTGATGATTCGGAGGAGGAATTTTGAAAGGTGTGCTCCTAAGGGCTCTGATGAATCTGTAATGTGGATTAAATTTGGATGGCTGAGACTGAATGGCTATCCCTAACCAAATACTGTTGCATTAAAACAGACAGACACCAGTTTTTCTCTTGGCCTGATTTTCCAGAAACGTATCAACCTCTGAATGTCTGAGTGTGTATTATGTAGCATGTATGACATAGCATGATTCTACAAGACTGCATGAAACCAAATGGGTTCTTTTTGTGATGAAACAAATCATGTGACTGTTGTGATGGAAGCTGCCTTAGATTGTATTCCAGTATTTCTGCTTAGAGTTTCAAAGTTACTTGAGTGATGAAAGTAAAGTACCATTCTCAGGTGTTTTGAACTTACACTTTTGCAAATGGCATTAGAGTCTCTGCTTGATGCTGAAGGAGGGATTTGTTATTTACCCGCTCAAGAATAAGAAAGTGCAGGATCTGTATGATGCATGATCCACCCTTGTGATGGGCTGTAGTCAACAACTGCTTCATCCATCAGATTTTAATTTTCTGCCACAGGTCTGTTATCTCCAAGCCTGTAAAGTAGATGACATGGGTTTCCCCATGCTCCACTTTAAAGGGGTTTGTGGATTTAATTGTTAATTGAATGCTTTATTTTGTTTGGGTTTTTTTTTTTTTTTGAATAGTGTCTAAATGCTTCATCATGTACTTTCTTATATGTTGTCAAACATATTATTTCAGCTATCTCTATGTATGTTTACAGAATATACAGGGATACGATTAACAGCTTTTTCCAAATTTCTTAGCGTTTAAACAGCAGTTGTTGGATTTTTTTTACTTTTTTTTTTTTCCTGAGCTGAACCAGTCTCTAGTCATTAAAGATTAGGTGAGGAATAGTTTATTTTTTCATATGGTTCAGGGTCTTTTTACCATCTCTGGTAGTGGTTAGAATGAGATGCTTTAAAACACAAATGTGAACTAGGTGGATCATAAACTGAATGGAGGGTTAGTCTTCCATGTAGCTCCTCTCTCAGAGTAGCATAGGGGAAGCAGAACTTGCAAACCTTTTTTGTAAATAATAGTGTAATGTTTGTTTCTTTTGGTTAGGTATTGGATTGAACCTAATGTTTTCTGTCATACAGGCTACCTAACATCAGTTACATGATAGCAAGTATTGATAAAATGCTATCTTTCAACTGAATTTTGGGCCTGCAACTAATTAGGTCAATCACTAATTCTGCAAACCATTGGATTTCCCCTTCATAGTTTTTACCAAGTTAAAGTAGGAACTATCATGCTCAAGTCAGTGTGAAATGTTGATGTCAAATAGAAAAATTTATGCAACTTTCAGTTTGGTTCTGTGCCTCTTCGATTTGTATCAGAATTTACAATGATTGAAGTGTTTAAATAAATCTGTGTCACAGTGCCTTTAATAACAGTGCTGGTAAGGCAGCAGTGTGTGAACGTATGCTTAATGTGTGGGGCTAGTTTAGAGAATTCTGGCTCTTTGGTGACTTTGGAGGAGACAAAGTCTTGTGTTAAAGAATGGTCAGCTCAGCTAACAGGTTGGGCTACTACCTTGGCTGCTTGCAGTAATTAAGCCACACTCTTGAAAAGGTTTGATTGGTGATTTCAAAATGTATTGTTGGCAGTAGGTGACTGCCCTTCTGAAAAACACACAGAAAAGAGTCATGTGAGGTATTTGGTCAACTGAGAATGAGCTGATGTGCTCGAGACTGCAGGCAAGGCAACCTCCAAGCACCTCCTACTCCACGCTAAGAGGCAGCTGAGTTGGAATGGCCAAAGGCCTTGAGGTAGAGTTCTGCAGCTGTGGACATCAGCTCTGAAGTTCACAAATGACCTTGATGTGTCACCCAGTAAGAACAGGGCCTTGGAGAGCCAGACTTATACCCTCCAGTAAAATGGGAATGATGTGGTATGAATACCATTGCTGGCGAAACAAGAACGATGGCTCTTCCGGGAGAAAACCAAGTAGCAAAGTGGGCAGTGTGGCCAGCTGCTTCTGCCTGGCAACTTTTATTATATTGAATGGCACTTATTCCAGGGAAAATTTAAAAGCAACATGGCCCTTAAAGGCAGCAGTAGGTCAGTGGAAGGTATTATGGAAAGACAGAGAGATGTTCACAGGTGTTTTTGATCTTGTTCTCTGAAGGTGAGCCTTAACTATTGATGATGACCAACACAGTAAGAACAAAAGGCCTCCATATGAGATGTTAGTTGCTCTTGAGCAGTCAGTTTGTCACAATGCTGGAAAAGATCCTGTGGAAAGACCAGTGCAAAAGATGTAGTGAGGAGGAAGCTATAAGCCTACTAAAGGCAAAGCCCTGGGCTCTAGTAGAGGGTTTCCAAGGAAAAAAGAGGTTAGTGACCGTGACAGATCAGGATGGCTGGGATTTTAAAGTACACAAAGTCAGAGCCTGAGATGAGCGGTGAGCAGCTGGAGCATAGGAGTGAGAGCCTGTAGGGCAGACAGTGTTTGTGTGTTGAAATAAAAGACTTTGCCAGTCTGTCTCTGCTGCAGACAGCCTTGGTTTGAGATCACATTGCTTTTCGATATTCACTTTGGTGTGTCATAATTTTATTGATTATGCAGAAAGCTTTACCATGGGTTCTAATTTAACACCAGCCCTGTGCTGTCAGCTGTTGTGTCTTCGATATCACTTATTTCAGTTCTGTTGGCAATGCATATCCATTTGCCTAACACTCCTTTTGTTGCCTAGATACAGTTATGTTTTGCTACTTGCATGGTGTTAAATGATTCTGCCAGTCTGCCTAAGTCTAATACATTAATTGTACGTTTCTGGAGGAAGTGCCAGCTATCAGCAATCCTCTGGCCATTAGAGAGCACTCTGTAGTGTATTGTGAAATAATCCAAAATTTATAATAAAGAAAGATTGTTTTTCCTTTTCTCCTTCCTCCTCCATTTTTCTGCTGCACTTAAATAGAGAGCTTTTTCAGGATGCCATTCATTACTTTAGTGTGCTCGTCAGCTGCTCTAGGTAGCAAAGCTGACCTGCTGGCTTTCTTGCCGCTATAGCAGGAGGCAATATTGGCAGGGTGGTGAATTAGGTGTCTGCACTGAGATGTGCAGCAAGCTGGTGGGGTTTGTGTTTCTTAAAATCAGGGGAACTGAATAAAACTTTTATTTTGTCAGGATTTTCCTTTAAAACATCTTGTTCTTATGATGTCTATTACAGCATAAATGATACTAAATAAATACTGTTCTTGCCAGTGAAAACCTGAAAGACTTGATGCTTTTCACATATGGCAATATTTCCAATTTAACTAGGATATTTGCTCTGTCAGCCATAGGAGGAGGGAAATGTATGGATATAATTCTAAACTTCTGTCTCCTTTGGTGATGATGACACGATGACCCAATGAAATGGGTTTTAGTCCTGACTTGATAAATAATTTAGCCTTGTTTTCAGTATATATATCTTCTCTTTTTGCTGATGTTCTTTGGGGTCTCTCAGACTTCATCTTCCCTCTCATAAATCTACATTTACCCATAATTACTCACTTTGGTGTACTACTAAGCAAGGCTATCTTTGAGAGTCTGGTTTTTAATGACTTTTGATTTGAAAAGTTGACAGGTTGAAAGTCCTTATCTACTCTGATCTCAGAGGAAATTAGGTACATAAATATCTCTGTGGAACTGAGCCATCATGGCTGAGCTGCTAACAAAACTGTTTCATCCGTAAAGAAAATAGTCCTCTTCAATAAAAGAGACTGAACGACAACTGAAATTGCATCATTAAAAAAAACTATGACTATGAACAAAATTAGTAGTATAACCTTACTCTGGTCTTGAAATACTAGCTGAAGGGAATTTCTAAGTGTTTTAGATAAGTATGATAAGCCAGGAGGAATATTCCTTTGTTTCTTTGGAGAGAAAAATGAACTTTTTGGATCATATTATAGTTCTTTGCCAGACAGGGTGTGAAAGACAAATGTGCAACTCCATCAGAAAAGATTTCTGAATTCAATAATGCTGGTGTAAACAGGAGAACTTTATTGCTAACTGTTAGATCAGAAGAGAATAATATGTGGTGCTTTTAATGGTGGCAAGCTAACTCTGCTTTATCAAGAAGTTATATTCTAGGACGAGTGGCAATTAGTATGTTTAATGATACTGAAGGGGGAGCAAACCGGGGAGATCATTTGTTTTGGATTTGTCAGATTTACGCAATGGATACTTTATTTATACAATAAAGAGAGAGAAAAAAATTGTGGTAGGAGCTAAGAAATTTAGTGTAAGCAAGTATCAGGTCATTTTTAAAGAAAATACTCCCTTTCTGGCTCATTATAACCAGTCTAAGTCACTAAGTCAGTGACTTAGTCAGTGTCAGTGTCACTAAGTACAGTGAAGATACCACTAAGAGACGTCAGTTAAGGAATGTAAGAAATGGCTCAAGATTCAAGGAATAAACAATTACAGTTTTCTCCCATGGATTTTGTTTTGTTTGTTCTCGCAATTCCTTTAAGAATGTAGGGATTTTCTGTATCCCTTCTTACATTTACAGAAAATTTAGAACTGGTTTTAGAGGAACTTTTATTACATATGTTCAATCTCACCTATCCTTTTTCCTTGTGCAGATTTGCCTGTTGTATTTCAGGTTTTTATACAGTTAAACCCACAATTTCTAGAGTTACATTATCATTAACACAGTCAAACTTGCTACCAAATGCAAAAGCAAAGAAAGAAGAAACGTTCTTTTTACATCTATGGTATTTTTAATTGTTATTTTGTGGTGTTGTATACAAGTATTTTGAGGACATGTCATTGTCAGCACTATCTGTAACTGAAGAGAACTAGATCATATTTGACAAGATTATTAGAATATTTTTTTACAATAATTGAACACTTCCTTAACTGATTGTTTTGGTGGTATTTGTTGGGTTTTTTTAACTAGAAAACTAAAAGTTACATGATAAAAAATTAAGCAAACAATGAAAGGGATGGCACTGTTTACTTCAGAGAGGTGATACATAAATGTACTCAGGGTATTTATTTCATTTATGGAAGTTTTAGATTATCAGGAAATGTTTACAGAAAAGATATCCTGTTTGCACCTTCTCTCTTTCCAGTTGCACACACTCAAAATCACATTACAAATGTTGATCTAGAAGATGACTACCCTGGTCCCCCATGCCTGTTCTTCATTTTGGGAAAGCTAGTATTGAAGAGCCTTTAAAGATGTCCCTCTCTTCTTCTGAGGTGCAAATTCAGTATGACTCTAGAGACTAGCATACTTTTTTTCAGAGTAAAAGAGTACTTTAATGAGACACTTTCATTTTCTGAATATTTCTATTCCATAAGAATAATACTTTATGATAACTATTGCTAATGCATACAAGAACACATGAAACTTACTGATGGAGGGAAAATGGTTTGGAATCTGTTTGTGGCCTCATGTGTGACTTGTGTAGCAGGCATGGTATTTTGTGCGGCTGAGCAAGTGGCATCATTCTTATTCAGTAGTAGAAGCTGGATTTCTTTCGGTTTTAACTGGGATTCTGAAATGCAACTATATTGGTCATATCTGCTGTCATGTATTCAAAATAGTTTGTCCGTCCAACTTAAGCAGCTAAAGATATCTCACATAAACATATAGAGATTATAAGATGTTTTTCCATAAGAGTTGCCAATTTGGTTGTAAGTTTAGATTTTCAGCTTGGCCCTAGTAGAAGAAGACTTATTATTTCCAAAAGTCTGTGCTATGACTTGTAGTGATTTGACTTTTTAATACAGGAGTTGATGAGTAATTGGAAATACTCAAAGTCTTGAGCACGCATTGTAGCTGTTTGTATTAAACAGTAACTTGCTCATGCCTTACCAACTTAAATGCTGTGTCGCCTTCACACAGTGAGCATATATCCATGTTACTGTACATCTGGGAATCTATGGTCTAAAGAAAAACCAGATAATAACAGCTTTTGGACTGGTGAAGTGGTGGTACACATGTAAACTAGTAGCAGTCTGCAAAGTAGCTTTATTTAAAAGTATATACTTATGCATATAATTGGGCAGTATGTGCTAGATGATGTAACTTTTGAGGAATTATCTGCAGCTATAGAATAATTAAGTCGAAAGGATTTTTAGTGGTCTGTGATATTGAATGTTCAGATTCTGGATGAGAATTAATGAGATCTAAGTTCACTTGTCTGTTTTACCACAGACCTTGTGTGCTCTCATGTAGGTAACTTCCGGATTCTGGATGAGAATTCATGAGATCTAATTCACTTGTCTGTTTTACCATGGACCTTGTGTGCTCTCATGTAGGTAACTTCCTTTTTTGCAACTTATTTTTTTTTTTTAACCTATAGTGCACAAGAATATTTCCCCACTTAGTTCTTTAGTGATCTTAAGTTCTACGAGGATGGCATGTGTGTCTCCTTTTTCTGAATGAGTATGGCAATAAACACAATTAGGCCTATCTTTTGACTGTTCTTCTAAAAAATTATTCCAATATATGTTACTGGTTTTTGGCTATAAGCTTCAAACTGTGAGTGGCATGTAATATTAAAATGGCATAAGTACAGATAATTCTTAAATTTATGAATTGCCAAGCTTAGAAGCAGTCAACCAGTTCTTAACCCAGTGTTGATGTACACAACATATTTCGGCATAAATGCTGAAAATAATGACAGCAACGGGTACTGGACGTAAAGCAGAACCAGAGCAACCCTGAACCTGTGGTCAGCCATGTGGAAATGCTTAAAGCCAAGATTGTCTCTCCAAGAGGGAAGTAGAATTGTCCTATTGAAATATATATGCATAGGTGTTTTACACTTTGAACATCTACAGTCACAAGTCTGTGAGTGATTGTGCTGCTCCAGTTGCAGGAAAAAGAAGCTTGATGAAACTTGTTGGTCCTTTTTGAAAGGTGACAATTTTATTGTTCTTAGGTGTGTGGATAACTGCACAGAGGTGGTGAGTGACACAATTTTGCTGTTGTGTCAAAATTGAGAAACAGTAGTATGCAGTGAGACCTGAAATCAACCTAGGATGTACTGGAAGTGAAAAAGGGTTCTTGATGGGAAGCTAGAAGGAAATTCAAGTTTTCTAATCTTACAGTATATTTTAGGGAGGTATTTTCAGAATTCTCAGATGTGTACTTTATGCTGTCTCCTTTTTCTTTTTTCATGAAGATAGAGCCAAGCTTATATTCAGCTTTTTTTTCATTCTTTACTTGATGTACCTTTTTTCAGAACTGCCTCTTGTTGAGTCTCCTTTTTGTAACCAAGAAGCAAAGTAAATTGTTATCACGTATGTGGTACGTGTTGATGGTGGGGTGGGCAAGGGGTAACACCCTGATGCTTGAGTCAGGAACGGCATAGTCTTAGTAAAGGACAGGGGAAAGAGTTCTTCCAGTTGTATTTCATGTTTCTGTTTATATGGCTTTCAAATTTGATCTTTTAGCATTCAGAAAACTCTCAGCTATTCTGGATCCCTCTTTCCAACTTCTGTTTCTGGTAATTGCTGTTTGCAATTGGACTCTATTAAGGTCTTCTCTTTAAAGGGAAGTGGTTGCTTGTGTCTTTGACATGGTTCCTTAAATTCTGATTCACCTCCTGTTTTGTTTATTGCTGTGTTCCTCTAGCAAAGTTTCTCAAACTTAAATATTTATAGTAGGTTGTAAGTCTGGTCAATATCTCCTTTGTTTAATATTTCTATTTAACTGTTGACTGATCCTTTTCTCTTCTTGTGGAAACTTTTTTCCCATATAATCTTAGTGTTGCCTGCTTTTTCCCTTGGGCATTTTCTTTCAGTCTCCACTTTTTTTCTTAGGAGATATGATAGTAATATGATATCCTGCTATTTTCTGTTTTTCTTGTAGCATTTCTGGAGGTGCTTCTCTTGGTGTATAGCAGTTGCTGTTGTATACTACTGTCATATCTGTGGCAATTAATTCTTTAATTTATCCAGCTTCACACCTGGGCCAAAGAATTTATGCTATAGACAATGAAGGAAGGGGCCTGAATAACTGGAAGGTGTCCAGTTTCTGTTTTCTGTAATGGGACAGTTTTAGGATCCTGCAACTATTGTATGTTCGTATGTGTCTTGCTTTTGATAGAGGTTTTATTACTGCCTAAAATACTTCTTTATGGGGTTTAAGTGTGGCTTCTGATTGCTTGTTTAATGATTATTAATTTTTGTGCAGTTAAATCTTAGCACTAGGGAACTGCAGGTGTATGTGTGGGTGTGGCCCTGTTGTGTATATTGAAATAATTTTATAGTATTACCAGCTAACGTGTTGAAAACTTGACATCAGCAGTAATTTAAAAGAATTAAGCACCTAAGCAGAAGGTGAAAAGACTCTCTAAAAGCTGTTTTTCTCGTGGGTCTTTTTAAATTATGTTTTTTCTTTCTGTTTCCAGGTTTTCTCAAATAATGATGAAGCCCTTATTAACAAAAAGCTACCCAAAGAACTTCTGTTAAGGTAATTCTACATAATGTGTTAAGGAGTAAAAAACTGAGGTGGTTTACAGGCTGTTAAATGCTATTCATTCTTTCTTAAATCTGTCTTGAAACAAATAGCCAAGTATCTGATTTAATTATTGAATTTTTGATCTTGTTGTCTTTTGTGTTTTAATGTGTTCAAATTATACTGCACCCTGGAATGTGTTATTTAATAGTGATTTTTTTTTTTTTGCATATCAAAAAAAGAAGTGAAATAAAACATCCTCCAAAAGACTTTGGTTTCCAGAGTAGTCAGCTCTTCCACAATGCACAATGTTTTATTTGTCTGAAGAGCGTATAATCCTTTCTCTAAAATAGTTCACACCCTTTGTGTCATGAACATAAAATGTAAATTCAACTTTAAAGCTTTCAAAAAGTCACTTCAGTGAAAAGCCCTGCCTGTTACCATTACTGCCAGTCTGTGTTCCATAAGGTTGAGCCAATAAGAGGATTTTTTATTTTTTACCGTAGTCATTTGGCTAGTCATAAATTTCATCAGCTTGCTGGTGTGTGACTCGATCAACTTTGCAGGAGTTAGCTACAACACCAAGATCAGTAAATTCAGCCCTTGGTTGAGACGCTGATGCATGTCTTCACACACTCATCTTGCTGAAAGTTGATTTCTAGCAAAGTGTAAACTGCCAGATGTGGAGGTGCTGCTCAACTGGATGTGACCACTTAAGAGTTTGTTAAAAGTTAAAATTGAACCAGCTCAACAACGTCTTCTGTACCTTCATATAGGTTTTGTTACAGCCCAGTCTTTGAAGGGAAAGAAAGAAAGAAGAAAAGGGTGTTCACTTATAATGGTGCAATTACCAGATTTTAGTGATGGTATCATTAAAATTGAGCTGATGATTTAATACTCTAAAGAGATGTTTGGGTTAGCTTGTATGTATGTCATAGCTTTCTGTTTGAGTTGAAGTGGGACAACGTCTCAAACAATGGTATTTTGCATCTTGTGTCTGATGAAAGTGCTCTTGAAACATTATGACTTGTTTCAGTGTCTGTACTATCACAGTGCTCTCTTGGTGGTATTACAGAAGCAGTCTGTTGTTAAAGGAATTGGATTTTAAAAGGGTTTTCATTTTTGTTCAGAAACACTTGTTCCATATGGTGACAGTGTTGTAAATTAGACTAGTAGAACCGTTCAGAAAATGTGATTAAAAGGGACATGTCACTGAATGATGCCCTGAACAGAAATTTTAATAACTTTGCTTTGTTGCACTCAATGCCACACATGAACTACAAGATAAAAGTCAGTTTAATATGCTGCTTCCTTAGCAAAGTTTCATCATCTACAAGTGGTTCTTTTCTAGCAGTAGGACTCTCCAAATATCTGTGGAAGTTACTTTCCTTTTCACTAGTATGGGTACTAAGTATCCCATTTATGTAATCCAGCAGCATTTGTTGATGTGGTTTAGGCAGTGAAAAGTATCATGCACTGAGATAATAAAGACATCTATGCTAATTACACAAGTAGCATCATAAATTTACATTAATTTGTTGAGGTTTACTGTGAGAATTCTTGCCTCTGACTTCTAGGGTCAGTTTCTTGAATTGTGTGTTCCAACACCAAATCTGGTAAGTTCTTTAAAAAGTTATATAGGGACGAGCTTGCTTGTTGTATTGAGCAGGATGTTTATTCCAATATCTGTCTTGCTATACAGCACATTTTAAAGAACTCAGCAGGAAAAAAAAAACACAAAATGTGCAAATAATTGGACAGTTTCAGTGGCTTAGCTGTTAGCTCTTGTATTCAGAAAACAAAACGTGCAAGTAATTGGACAGTATCAGTGGCTTAGCTGTTAGCTCTTGTATTCAAGATAACTTCTTACTGAGCAACTCGGAGGATATATAGCCTCACCTTGGATTCGACCAACTGAGGAAGCGGGGACAGCTAGGCACTGGCACTACACTAACTATTGTGGCAGTGGCTAAAGAAACCTTTTGCATGGTTGAAGGGCTTCTTGGGGCTGGAATGGCAAAATAAAATAGTCAGGCAAAGCACAGAGAGAATTGATTGAGCCAGCCATCTAGGTCTTGTGTATGGATGTCCTCTTTGCAGTTGCATGGTGATCTACCAGAGTAGCATTGCAGCTGTAGCCAGAAGAGTTGATGATCTGAGAAGCTGAATTGGGACAGTAAACTTTTTCAGTAAAGATCACCATAATCTCATGCTGAATGCTGGGACTCAGGTGATATTTCTCTCTGGTTATGGCCAGACTAAAGTCCAAGTTTTGCAACACTCACAATATTGTGCTGACCATCGGGGATTTGGAATGGGTGGGAGAGACAGACTGTAAACGTCCTTTTGGAATCGTATTGCTGCAGAGACAAACCCACAAGGCCAGAGGCAGAGCATTTTAGAGAGACTGTTATGATGGCATATGGGTCTGAGTTCTTGTGCAGAGTGTAGATAGGAAAATTTAGGCACACAAACCTGGCTGTCTAAAGGATTGTCAGTGGGGAATTTGTTTGATGTTCCTGCACGTAAACGCTTTTGAAAGAATGAGCCTGAATGTCTTTCAACACCTGGAACAGTTTATGCTCGTGCTACAACATGTTTTAAAATTGTCTTGCTGCATGGTTATGACAGAAGAGATTAAATATTGCAGTGTAATTAATATCCTAATTATTTTTACTATATTAATGTGCCTAAACCACGACATCTACCTTTTAATTAAAAGGAGAGTAAACCAGTTGCAGTGGAAACATTTTGCTCATCATGCTGGAACTGAATAGTAACTACTGTTGAAAGTGTAATCGAATGCACTTCATTTTCTTGCTTGCTTATATCAGATATGAATGAAAACTGTTGGAAAGTACTACAGCTCTTTTTAAAAATAATGTAAAATTTGGCACATGGAAAAGGGGTAGTTAATATCTTGTTACAAACATCTGGAAATGAAATGTAAGCACAATTCCTTTTATTGCGAGAATTGGTCTTTTTGTCATTTGCATCAAGTATTTAAACTTCTGTAATCTGACTATAACAAGGAATCAATATTTTTCCCTCTAAAATTGAGAAACCTTTTTCTGATGGTAGACTGTGGAAATACTACCACTAAAATGTATTGATTTTTTGCTATAGTTGCATACTCTAAAGTTGAACAAAGTCAGTCCTTGGTCTTACACTGCAGTTCTTACTCTTTCTCACTATTATTATTAATCTGTCGATCAGAATTAGATTGGAAGGTTGTCAGTGCAGTGTCCTGTCTCTTGCACATTTTCTACAGAGTATCTACTATACTTGTAAATAAATGACCGAAACCCTCAGCTTCTCAGGCAGGAAGCTCATTTGAAAGATACAAAACTAGAGTATTTTTTTCCTTCTCAAGTAGACTCAGGTAACTGGGCAGAGGAGGAAGATGTTATCTGACTAATATGGACAGTAGTAGTTTTGAAGAAGAACCTGGTTTGGAGGGACCAGATATGCTTTAAGGTAGGTAGGCTAGCTTGTGTGGAGAGGGAGGCATTTCCTATGAAACTTTTTCTGCTTTATGGGCATTTATTTCTATTTGTCACATTGGAGTAATTTTTTTTGCTGTGGAAGAAATGGACTGCTTTGATTTGTAGTACTGTTCAAGCTAAAAGAAAAATTATCACCCTGATAGGTGCTGCGGTGATATTAGTTTGCAGGTTGGCAAGGAACACTCTTTTCCCTCTGCTCTTAATATATTGTAAGAAGTGAAAGGTTGAATAAATGCTCAATTGCATGATGTTTGAGTAAGAATCCTGCAGAGGTATTATAAATCCTGTAATTTAAAAAATGTTTTCAAACAATTCATCTTTTTCTTTTTCCTAGCCTGTGTGTTTATGGAAAAGCATAATTTGATTACAGAGTACATTGG
Organism: Calidris pugnax; assembly: GCF_001431845.1. Taxonomy (NCBI): domain Eukaryota; kingdom Metazoa; phylum Chordata; class Aves; order Charadriiformes; family Scolopacidae; genus Calidris; species Calidris pugnax. The sequence goes on from NW_015090772.1 coordinate 922,482, forward strand.
TTGTGGATTTGCGTTAGTGTCTGAAGTTAATAAACACATATCTATCATCAGAAGAATCAGAAATGAAATCAGAGAGAAATTATTGCATTTGTAACGGTAACAACTTTTCCAGTAAGATTTCACAGCCTTGAAGATGATAATCTTTTTTCTTTTTTTTCCTTGTGTATTGCTGGGGAAAAAAAAATAATGGATTTTTAAAGCTACAGTATGAGTTTGAAAAGCATTGGAAATAAAAAAACTGCAGTGAATGTAATTAATATTAGAATGCTCTGACTTTCCAACAGCTTCCAAAAAATGGTTTTATGTTTTCTGCTTGACAAAAAATAATAATACGTGTTTGAAAATGGAAACATAGTCAGTGCTTTTGGCACTTAGAAGGACAGATAACCTTTGTTCATTTGTATTTTAACTGCTAACGTTCTGTGCTATAAGATTTTGCACAAAACTGGCAAACTTCAGAAACAGAGATGTTATATTTCTTTCAGCCATTTCAACCATTTTCAGTTCCTTTCTGCCTACAAAGTACCAACTTCATAAATTGTACCACAGATGTAGAATCTCGCATGAGTTCTGCTATAAGACATACATATGGGGTGTATTTACTGGAATAATAGATTGTAGTCATCCAACTCAAAGTTTGAGTGCTCAATCAGATTTAAAAGAGGATCTCAAATTAGGAGAGGAACCCTGGAGTTGTGTTCTAGCAGGAGCTTTTCTTATATGCAAGAATATGCAGCTTGTAAGTTGGCTAAGGAATACTGCACACTGCTTTTTGTTCAGCTTTTAGTGTGTTCATTATTGGAGAGAAGAAAAAATACCAGAAACTTAAAATTAGTCAAGTCAAACATGGTATTTGGTATATTTTAAGTGATGCTTTACTATCTGTATGCTTAATTGTGGGAGAAATAGAAAAGAAATGTAAGTGAAGGTTACAAGAAGAAATTGTCATGCCATTGGTATTTCTTATCTAGGTACTTAAATGGCCCACAATTGCAGTAAGATTTGGCTGCTGTATCTTAGTGTACAAAATACTAACTGGTGAGTCAAAGAACTGAAAAATATAAACATGAATCTGGAACTGTTCTTAGTTGGTAAGAATTTTGTAAGCAGACAATCAATGCCTGTATTTTGAAGGGGGGAGAATCTGTCATCTCAAGCATGTTTCATTTTCCCTACTTCAAGGATTTGTCTGATTAAATAGGGCAATATTTCACCCTCAGTAGCAAAGACTGCTGTTCAGTGTTCGACAATCTCAGGAAAACTTTCCAATTTTATAATACACATGCAGTCTTTTATTTTTATTTTAGACCATGTTTTGTATCTCTTTCAAATCCTCAATAGTAGTCTGCCAAGCAATTAGAATATAACTGTTTAGAATCAGAAACAACCAAGTTGATAGCAGTACATGAACTGTATTCATACAGATTATGAACCGAATTGATCGTGTAGGAGCTGCTTAGGAAAGTAAAACTTCCTTTCTGTATATTTACACAAAGCTATGGTTTCTGTACAGGTGCCTTGTACAAGTAACTTTCATTAAGTAAGGTAAGTCCTTTGATTTAGCATGCCTGCACTAAGGAATTAGTGCAGAGCAGCCCCAATCTCTCACTAACTGCTCAATATAGAAAACTCCTTTACATAAGGATAAGGGAAGCATTTGTTAACTGGAAATATGGAGACTAACATTAACAGGAAGCAAGCAAGAACAATGGGCCTGATAACAGCATAATATCAAATCCAGCCTCACTCCTGTGGAGTCATATACTCATTTTCAGTGGTCCTTATATCCAAAGAAGGTGTTGGAAAACCAACTGAGCAACTGATCAGAATGAGCCACAAGCACAGGTCATGGACAAGATAAAACTTATGGAAAGTGATTACATATTTTGATCTTTAACCAGGTAAACAACAGAATTGTAGTTCTTCAGGACTGATTAAGACTTACTAGGTGTTTTCAGAATTCTTATGTGCTTTAGCAGCAATTAATAATGTGATGCTACCAGTACTACTTTTATTTGCTTTAACATTATCTACCCGATTTTAAAACGGAAAGTCATTTAGTTTCTCTGTACCCTCAGCCTTTAAGGTAGTGTATCTAACCTCAAATACACACTGAGAGTGCAACGGGTTGCAATTTTCTGACTAATCAGCTTTTTTTAGAAAATTGTTCAATTATTCTGAAGTGGGAATGGGTTTTAGAACTTGCCAGTGATGTACCTCAAATTCTGGACGGAATTTGTGTTCTGTCTGAGGAAGCTGAAGACTCAATCAATAGCTTGGTGGTCGGCATATGCCCTTCAGAATATGGAAAAGGTTCTCATGTTCACCTTTTTCTTACACTGCTACATGTATTGTTTGTCTGCTTATGAAATTCTTACCGAGATCAGTTCCAGACACAAGTTTATATTTTTCAGTTCTTTGCCTCACCAGTCAGCACTTCGTACACATTTTCTGGCTTCTTTGTATGAAAATGCTGGACATTTGCAAATGATTATGTGAATATTTAAAATTGGCCTTTTGAAATTGGAGTAGGTAGCTGCCATCTTCTATTTAATATGTTTAAGTGATTTGTTTTTCTTTGCAAACAAATGGAAGAATAAGCTTAAAACTGAATGTTTCACGTGGAATTCCTTAAAAAAAATTGAGAGGCTCCAAGAACACAAGCAGAGACCAGCAGGCTAGTGCGCTTGTATACTGTGTTGATGTAGAAGGGGAGATTTGGGAATAGAAGAGTTGGTTTGTTTGGGGGTGTTTTTTTTGTCAGACGCCGAGTAAGATTTGTGAATTTTGAAAAGGAAGTACTTTCTTTAATGTTTTTGCTGGAACAATTGGGACTTCCCTATAAGAAGAGCACTTCAGCATTACCCATTTCAAGTAGAGATATTATCTCTCAATAAGAAGATGCTTGTGACAAAGGATTAGTCATATTGTAACAAACAAAAGTAAATCATAAGCATTTGAAGCAGGAGTAGCAGCTAAGGGGCATATAGCAATGACTTACACAACTCTTGGAATCATACATTACCATTTATTTTGTTACATTTTGGGTTTTTTTTTCTATTTGCCATTAAGCTTCTATTTATAATCTGTTCTTTAACTAATGAAGACTTAATTCCATTTAGAGCTTTATTTACCTTGAAACTGGACTCTTATATAAACTCAGTCTCTTGATTAAAAAAGTATCAAAGTCAAATGTTCAGAAGTATCAGTAATATAAAGAAGTCATGCTTTTTAGGTCAAGCTTTGGGAGGCAAAGGGGGAAATGTTCTTCCTCATTTCCACGTGAAAAGTGCCATCAAAACATAAACATCAAAACGCAATTCAAAATTAAATATTGATGCTAGTCAGTTTAAATAACAATACCAAATACTTACACTTTTTTTAATGTAGCTCTTGAACTATTTACAGAAGAGGTGAGCTTCTGTGTCTTCCTGATGCAGACATGGGTATAGGGAAGTCTTTTGTTCAAGGTCATCCTCCAGGCTGGTAGCAGGTTGGATCTACTCTACCAAATCCTAGCCCAGCAACTAACCAAAGTTTCTGTGACATTTATGGCTGTTGGATTGGGACCGTGGGCTGCAAGTTAAACCAGTCTGAACTAATCATTAGGCTAACTGCTTTTCTTTAGTAACGTGTTATACTTGCCAAATTTGTATCTCATAAAATCACTTTGTAAAAATAAAAATTATATTGAAAAATTATAGAATAGCTGAAGTTGGAAGTGAACTCTGGAGATCATCTAGTCCAAGTAGTGATCATGGTCTATGGAGCATCCGTAGGCTGCATACCACCAGCACATCATGTTATTTTTCCACATTTCTACCTAGGCACTAGTGTGCAGAGTGCGTATAGTTGATTTTTGACTGTTTGATGCCCAAACTATATGAGCCCTTCACTCATGGGGAAAAAATAGACTGTAGAATAGTTGGAATGGCCAGCAGGTTGGATTGGGACCGTGGTCTGCAAGTTAAACCAGTCTGAACCAATCATTAGGCAAACTGCTTTTCTTTAGTAACATGTGTTATATTTGCCAAATTTGTACCTCATAAAATCACTTTGTAAAAATAAAAATTATATTGAAAAATTATAGAATAGCTGAAGTTGGAAGTGAACTCTGGAGATCATCTAGTCCAAGTCCCCTGCTGAAAGCAGGCTCAGCTGAGGCAGGATTGTTCTTGGCATTGTCCTGTCAAGTTCTGAATATCTCAAAGCATAGACACTTGATAAACTCTCTAGTCAACCTGGTCTGGTGTTTGACAGCAGGCGAGGTGCCTGAGGACTGGAGGAAAGTCATTGTCACTCCAGAGCAGGCTCAGCTGAGGCAGGATTGTTCTTGGCATTGTCCTGTCAAGTTCTGAATATCTCAAAGCATAGACACTTGATAAACTCTCTAGTCAACCTGGTCTGGTGTTTGACAGCAGGCGAGGTGCCTGAGGACTGGAGGAAAGTCATTGTCACTCCAGAAAAACAAAACAAAACAAAAAGCACTTTTTTTTTCTTTTAAATGGAATTTCTTGTATTTCTCTTTGTGTCCATTGCTTTCTGTCACTGGGCAATACCGGAAGTGAACTTCGGAGATCATCTAGTCCAAGTCCCCTGCTGAAAGCAGGCTCAGCTGAGGCAGGATTGTTCTTGGTGTTGTCTCTTCAAGTTCTGGTGTTTGACAGCAGGTGAGGTGTCGGAGGAGTGGAGGAAAGTCATTGTCATTCCAGAAAAAAAACCACAAACAAATACTTTTTTTTCTTTTAAATGGAATTTCTTGTATTTGTCTTGTGTCCATTGCTTTCTGTCACTGGGCAATACCGAGAAGAGTCTATCATCTTACTCCCTACTCCCTCCCACCAGATATTTATACATATGTTGTCTCTTCAAGTTCTGGTGTTTGACAGCAGGTGAGGTGTCGGAGGAGTGGAGGAAAGTCATTGTCATTCCAGAAAAAAAACCACAAACAAATACTTTTTTTTCTTTTAAATGGAATTTCTTGTATTTGTCTTGTGTCCATTGCTTTCTGTCACTGGGCAATACCGAGAAGAGTCTATCATCTTACTCCCTACTCCCTCCCACCAGATATTTATACATACTGATATGATCTACCCCCCCAACCTTCTCATGTAGGCAGCTCATGCAGTACTTAGAAGTGATGAAACTGGACAATCCATAGGGCTTTTAAAGTTAGAAGTCTGTATCATCCCCGTCTACAAATATTCTGGTTGTAGGAAGGCATGAAGGATGGGTGTGGGGTTGTTGGGAGCCATGGAATCGTAGAATGGTTGGAGTTGGAAGGGACCTTAAAGATCATTGAGTTCCAACCCCCCTGCCATGGGCAGAGACACCTCCCACCAAACCAAGTTGCTCAAAGCCCCATCCAGCCTGGCCTTGAACACTTCCAGGGATGGGGCAGCCACAGCTTCTCTGGGCAACCTGTTCCAGTGTCTCATCACCCTCACAGCAAAGAATTTCTTCCTAATATCTAATCGAAATCTCCCCTCTTTTGATTTAAAGCCATTACCTCTCGTCCTATTGCTACATTCCCTGACAAAGAGTCCCTCTCCAGCTCCCCTGTAGGCCCCCTTCAGGTACTGGAAGGCTGCTATAAGGTCTCCCTCAAGCCTTCTCTTCTCTAGGGTGAACAACCCCAACTCTCTCAGCCTGTCTTCGTAGGAGAGGTGCTCTAGCCCTCTGATCATTTTCGTGGCCCTCCACTAGACCTGTTCCAACAGGTCCACGTCCTTCTTGTGCTGAGGACTCCAAAGCTGGACACAGTGCTCCAGGTGGGGTCTCACCAAAGCAGAGTAGAGGGATAGAATAACCTCCCTGGACCTGCTTGCCACGCTTTTTTTGATGCAGCCCGGGATGGGGTTGGCTTTCTGGGCTGCCAGTGCACATTGCTGGCTCATGTTGAGCTTCTCGTCCACAAGCACTCCCAAGTCTTTCTCCTCAGGGCTGCTCTCAATACAATCTCCACCCAACCTGTGTTTGTGCCTGGGATTGCCATGTCCCAGGTACAAGACCCTGCACTTGGCTTGGTTGAACTTCATGAGGTTCTCACAGGCCCATCTCTCAAGCCTGATGGATAGCATCCCTTCCCTTCAGTGTGTCGACCACACCACCCAGCTTGGTGTCGTTGGCAAACTTGCTGAGGGTGTGCTCAATCCCACTGCCCATGTCTCCAACAAAGATGTTAAACACCACTGTACCTACCCAGTACACCACTTGTCACTGGCCACCACTTGGACATTGAGCTGTTGACCACAACCCTTTGAGTGCGGCTGTCCAGCCAGTTCCTTATCCACCGAGTTGTCCATCTGTCAAATCCATAGTCCTCTTGGCTTGTTACCATTTCTAGGTAAAGCACATGAACTGCCTCATCCTTTTGTTTGAAAAATGGTATTTGATCTGTAATGAATGCTGTCTTGGGAAAGGAGAAGGATAATTTTTATTTAAAAAAAAAAAAAAAAAAAA